>NC_080395.1:71270416-71575833 GCF_030265065.1 Corythoichthys intestinalis | reverse complement strand
ATGTAGCAAGTATCACTGAGTGTCAAGACACAGCTGTCAATGGCCACAGTTGGATTTTGGGGGGATTTTATGGGTGTAACATGGGTTACATCTGTATAACAAGGGTTGCGATGCAGAAATCGCAGACATCAAGGAGTGGTCAAGATTTTCTTTTTCATATATCTACCCTTTTAAACATTTGGTTTCAATTTTCCTTTGTTTGGATCGATAATTTCTAGGCCTGTCGCGATAACAAATATTAGTGTGCGATAATTATTATCATAAATTATTGCGATATGCGATATTATTGTGCCCCCCCCCATTTTTTAAAAAACCAATTTACAATAACACAGTGAGAATACAGTGTACATTAATAGATAAATTCAAAAATACTTTTTAAGAAATCACAACTAAAAACAATAGACCATGCCTCTTAAGTAAAAAAAACAACAACAATATTGATACCGCACAGCACCACAGAATAAATAAAATGTGTTAAAAAAATAAAGAGAAAAAAAAATTGCACTTAATAACATAAGCATTTAGGCAAATGAAAACTTTTCCCCGTCATAGCTTCTGCAATGGTGTTCCATAGGGATGCAACGATACAGTTAAGTCACGGTTCGATACGGTACGATTTTTGATACGGAGTCACGATTTTCGATCCGATTCAATACATTTAATGCGCTGTAAAAAAAAAAAAAAAACAATTATATATTTTTTTGCTAGCGAGCAAAAATTAAATTGCCATCATATAAACATGCATTTTAGTGCATAATATTTACTGTATGTGCTTACTTCTTATTGATCTGAAAAATGTTTGTACAAAAGTGCTGAGAACAATCTTTACTGTTTGTAAAGTGAGGCAAGGCACACTGTTGATTGCTACAGCTTTCATAGCAGCTAGGTTTACTACATGAGCAAGACATCCTATTTGTGGTCCGAATCCATCTGTGTCACGTACTGAATTAACAATATTTGCAACATTATCTGTAGTCACTGGTATGGAATGATTTGGCCTTCTTAACTTCCATTCAGTCATGACAGTTTAGAATTCATCGATGTAGTATATGGACTACGTAACCCATAATCACTCTGTGCTCACGTAGCCAATGGCATGGGACGTAGCACATGTAGTGTGCCATTTCATGATATCTAGTCAAGTGTGTGCGCGCATTAAAAAAGTTAACAAGCGCCGCTGAAGTCACGTCTGCTCATTACTACAGTACACCAGCATATGACACAGCGCTCTTAATTTCATTCAACTGTTTATTGTCAAAGCGAGGTTGTTCGTAGCAGCCTAGTCGGTAACAATGTTTTGGCGGACTTCGTTGTAAATATGGATAGTAACGCCACAGTGCCGGCGTTTTGCCGAAAAACAGCCACCCGCGTGAAATGTCACTCCTGACGGGAGCGCCCACACGTCAACGACACCGGCGCGCTGTAGATGGTCCACAGTCACTCCGGAGCACTGATGCGGCCGGTATACGTTGAACAACAGGATATAATGGGAACGATTGGCTCCGGCCCTAGTTTTTGCCGGACTTGGAACGAAGATGCATTTTGCGCAGTTGGTAACGAGGAATCCTAACTTTTAACAGCACGTCTGCCGCACGCACGCACGCACGTGCACGCGAGGCGATAAATCGCAGCGGAAAAATTACCGCTTTCATTTTTATATATCGCGCGTTGAATGGAATTATTGCATATTGCGACAGGCTTAATAATGTCTCATCTAAGATATCGGAGAAAATGTGACAGTAACAAAAACAAATACAATTAAGCGATAGTTATGAGGTATATATCCGTGACTCATTTACAGACACCATTTTTTTTCATTGTGACACAATTCGTTTAAAATGTGCAAGTGAATAATTTTTTAAAGTCTTTCTTTTATAAACGAAATATTAGACATCAATTAATGATTCTAAGCTAAAAATGAGACATTTTAAATAAGAAATATACTTTTTTATGGCTTGGTTAAAACATGACGTCTTTAAACGGGGGTTTCCAGGGTAAAACTGACCAATTAAAAATAGTTTGGGGGCTTAATGCGCCATGAATCTGCTATGGCAGCATATAGACGTATTGTTCTATCAAACACAAAAGTTATTTTGGCTTAAAACACAGTTTATTTTAAAGAGGGGTGCAAGAGCAGAAACTGCTTTTTTCAGTCTTGTCTGTGTTTTTCGCCATATATATATATACACTCACCGGCCACTTTATTAGGTACACCAGGCTAGTAACGGGTTGGAGCCCCTTTTGCCTTCAGAACTGCCTCAATTCTTCGTGGCATAGATTCAACAAGGTGCTGGAAGCATTCCTCAGAGAGTTTGGTCCATATCGACATGATGGCATCACACAGTTGGTGCAGATTTGTCGGCTGCACATCCATGATGCGAATCTCCCGTTCCACCACATTCCAAAGATGCTCTATTGGATTGAGATCTGGTAACTGTGGAGGCCATTTGAGTACAGTGAACTCAATGTCATGTTCAAGAAACCAGTCTGAGATGATTCCAGCTTTATGACATGGCGCATTATCCTGTTGAAAGTAGCCATCAGAAGTTGGGTACATTGTGGTCATAAAGGAATGGACATGGTCAGCAACAATAACTCATGCAGGCTCTGGCGTTCCAACGATGCTCAGTTGGTACCAAGGGGCCCAAAGAGTGCCAAGAAAATATTCCCCACACTATTACACCACTACCACCAGCCTGAACCGTTGATACAAGGCAGGATGGATCCATGCTTTCATGTTGTTGACGCCAAATTCTGACCCTACCATCCGAATGTCGCAGCAGAAATCGACTCATCAGACCAGGCAACGTTTTTCCAATCTTCTATTGTCCAATTTTGATGAGCTTGTGCAAATTGTAGCCTCAGTTTCTTGTTCTTAGCTGAAAAGAGTGGCACCCGGCGTGGTCTTCTGCTGCTGTAGCCCATCTGCCTCAAAGTTCGAGTACTGTGCGTTCAGAGATGCTCTTCGGCCTACCTTGGTTGTAACGGGTGGTTATTTGAGTCACTGTTGCCTTTCTATCAGCTCGAACCAGTCTGGCCATCCTCCTCTGACCACTGGTATCAACAAGGCATTTCCGCCCACAGAACTGCCGCTCACTGGATATTTTTTCTTTTTCAGACCATTCTCTGTTAACCCAGAGATGGTTGTGCGTGAAAATCCCAGTAGATCAGCAGTTTCTGAAATACTCAGACCAGCTCTTCTGGCACCAACAACCATGCCACGTTCAAAGTCACTCAAATCACCTTTCTTCCACATACTGATGCTCGGTTTGAACTGCAGATTTTCTAAAACCATGTCTAATTGCACAGAGTTGCCGCCATGCTGATTAGAAATTAAGTGTTAACGAGCAGTTGGACAGGTGTACCTGATAAAGTGGCCAGTGAGTGTATTTCCAATGCTAAATCTGAATAAATACATTAACCAAAAAAATTTTTTAAATATATGGGTGCTGCTTCGTGGTTTTTCACTTATCGTGGCGGGTACTAGTCCCCATTAACCGCAAAAAATGAGGGTATCACTGTATCAATAGGAGTATGTACTGTATAGTCGCTCCCTCTCATATAGTACATATGTGTGTATGTGAGTGTGCATAAATGTTTTTAGAAGTCTTTTATTCTTACAAGATACGCAATGCACTGAGGGTGCTCAAGTTGTGTTGCAAAATAGAGAGGGATCACTATACATCCCAGCACAAATACTGTATATGTTGCGCCACTGGTTGCCATGTGTTATTAGGATTCACTTTATCAATGTGTGTTTTTACACTGCCTCCGTGTGACTAATGTGGGTGGGGACACAAGGAGTAACAGCGTTTACTTATTTTGTACCTCATTAAAAATATGAGACTTGTTGGAATTCGCACCCCGGCCAAGCCGCACGGAAACTGCGACAGCTGAACGGAAATGGTGCTCTGCTGCTTACCGCTTCCATGCGCCAACCGGGAAGGCGAGAATTCCGCGCGTTCACCTCTTGTGTTAACCCTTTCTACTGACTCCATGTTCCAAAAGTTTGAAGAAGGCTCACCAAAAACAGGTTGACAATTTATTCGTCGACAATGGTCAAAAACAAGGCAAAAACAAACGACGGAGGAACAAGTCTGGATCCAAAACAAGGCTACATAGAAAATGTTTCCGAGCAGCGAAATCTGTTATCTCAGAGTCAAGTATTTTTCAAGGCTGCAGTGGAGTGGACCGGGCCGAAAGTGTGGCTGAGTGTTGTTTCGGGACCATCCCTCTGTGTCCGGTTTTGGGCGGTTAGGTTTGTCCGTGGATGGGACCTGGTTGCCACAGCGACCGACGCTGGTCTTGACGTCCCATGCGCCCGCTATCAACTTGTTAGCCGGGACACGCTACTTGTTTTAGGACAAAGCGCGCTGCTCTTTGTCCTTGTTGGTGGTCGGGAGAACTGATTGCAAGCAGGGTCCCCCCAGGATTGATAAATCTAAATTCAAGACTTTTAGACCTTTTTAAATGCCATTTCAACTGAAAATTAATACTTTTCTCACACCCATTATTTAGATCATTTTGAATCATATTAAATAAATCAAGGACTGAACATCAAATTTAACCTCAATTACTAAGTGTGTTTGACAAAAGAATGCACATATATTGAAGATATGATTAAAACACATTTAAAGTAACATTATAAAGTCTGTCAGAATTTTTTTAAACACGCACACAATAATTATGGACAAAAAGAGGAGGAGGACAGGACTTAGACTAGCCATCTTCTGTAACAGGCTAGCCGCTAGTGCACCTGCCAAGACCCCAGTGAACATGGCTAACTCTCGAGTTAAAACGGCGAAATTCACATTCATTCGAAAGGCAAACCGAAATGTTTAAGCAGGTCCACTGCCTTCGCATGACCCATAAACTGCAACCTAAAGTATCTGGATGTAACTTGAGCCCCTATCACATACTCCAAAACAACGGGAATATCGCGGGACTTAACCGTGCAGCAGTTGTGTGTGAAAACAATTTCCCGTGCCGACTGACATGGGAAGCAGTGTGCGTGAAAGCAGGCATTAAATTCCCAGGTCACAGCAGATGGGTGATGACTAAAATATCATAGCGGCGGCCGATGTAACTTCCTCCCTCTTCGCAGTAAGAGGAAAAGCGGTAAACAAACATCGCAATTATAAACATAGCAAGCTGGAAACAGCTAAATTAAACTGAAAAGATGACCAAAATTAAAATGTCAATTATTACGTCGGGCCGGGCCAGGGTTCTTTCTCGCTAACTTTTTGAAATAACTATATATTTACGATGTGTGAATGATAAACTAAGGAATACTTGTTATAAAATAAATAATTTGGATTAAAAAAAAATAGAAGCCAGAGCGTGCCTATACGCCCTTTTTAATCTTCCCCTCTGCGAGTCCGCAAAACAGCACCTGTTTATATATATTTAACAAACTTTTCCAGCGTTATTTCATTGTGTAAATAAATGTATAATGATCATAAAAATATGTAGTCTATTTAAACATTAAGAAAATGTGTTTTTTTTTTTTTCTGCCAACTGAGAATTCGTTATAAAAGACAGGCTTTTATGCAGACATCATCACAAATGTTATCACACAAAACGCGGGTCGGGCTTTAATACCCGCGGACCAGTTCGGGTCAGGCTGGACTTTTTAGGCCCGATTTTACCTCTATCTTAAAGTCTTGATGAGTTTAAATTGGCTGCAGTTACAAATTTGGGAATGCTCCCTCCGGAAAAAAAAAAACAATTTGAGCAACATTATGTTTAACAAACTTTTCCAGCGTTATTTCATTGTGTAAATGCATTTATAATGGTCAAAAAATATGTAGACTATTTAAACATTAAGAAAATGTGAGGTTTTTTTTCTGCGAACTTAAAATTCGTTACAAAAGACAGTTAAGACATCGGGAATGCTCCCTCTGGAAAAAAACGCAATATGACCAACATTGTGACAGCCGATGCAGACCAAAAATGACGTAATATCCGAAACAGATCACCAATGGACTCATTTGAAGTATATGAATGGTGGTCTGTTTTGGTGTTCAGAATCCACAATACTTCTGCCTGCAGGGTTTTCGTTCCACAGTCGACAACTGGACGCATTCCCGATGCAGAGGTGGATGGATTCTCCGTTTTGCCGGTTGAGGTGGTTTGGCACGCACGAGTTGCACTTCGATTTGTAGTGCAGTGCATCATAAAAATTCTATGCGTCATCTTCGTTATGGATTTAAAAAAAAAAAAAAAAAAAAAACCGTCACGGATATAATTTAGGTTGCACTGAGATGTTCTTGAAAATTAAGACCACGGTGAAAAAATTCCAGACTTACAACAGCTAATTTAATACTTTTAATACCTTTAATAATGGAAAACTAAATTCAATGCTTTTTAAATACTTGTAATAACCTGCAGGTACCCTGGAGAAATGATACCAATTCCCTGAATAATCATTGTACGTGTGTTTAGAGTAATGCAAACAGACGGTGCCTACGAGAAATGGTACCATTTTTCCATTTCCCCCTCATGAGCCCTGATAAGGTGATTCACTTTACTGTGTCCAAGGGCATGGAGTGAAGTCTGCCTAAATTATAGTTAGATGAATGTGTTAGACTAATGCAAACAATTATAAGGTGTGTGCAAGAACTGTACCTATTCCCTTCAGACTGAAGCAGTTTTCTTCCTGGATTTGAGCCCAAAGAATCAATGTATTGCAAGAGCATTTTTATTATTCATCTGAAATTTAAAATGTTTTCAGTATTTTATTGAAAGTAGGCAATAAATAATACTGTGATAAAAATAGTTTATAAGTACTCAGACTGTACAATGTTACATAATCGGGCAATTGAATGGGAAGAGCAGAACTAATAGCAACATGATTTCCACAGGACATGAATCAGAGAAATGACCAAAAAATGCTTTCAACAACACCAAGGGTTCAAGAAAACTGGTTCCTCCCAATTTGTCATGAAGCTAAATGTGGAACCAGAGCAAACATGACCTTTTGGAGGAGGGAGGTCAAGCTTATGCTATGAAAAAACAAGAGACAACATCAATGAGTAATAATAAATAAGAACAGAAGACAGCGTAGTTAATCAACAATAAGGCTTGATATAAAGTCTCTGTAAAAATTGAAAATAAAAAAGTTTGGGCTTGTCTTCTTTAAGTGGGGCTCGTCCCGAGGCTTCTGTGAAATTGGTCTACCCGAGAAACTATCATTTTCAGTTCTTCTGTACATTCAGCCTCATCCTGCGTGGGACTTTCCAGAGGTGAAGGCTTTTTGTGGTTAAAGGGAAAGGTTGGAAAAAGTTGAGGTTTGGCGGGGTCACCAAAGGGAAAGTTCTTGCGTGCAATGTCGATGAAAGAGAATCACTTGCATTTTAACGTGACCCCTTGCCTTTTTGCCTGCTACTGATATATGGCTTTAGTTTTTTTAATTTAAAACTTTGCATTGGTACTAAATGAGGATGAAGTACTCGTTTTGCAAAATGGTCTCCGGCCGTTTCTCCTACTCACACACACTTTGACCTACTTAAGAGCTGCATTTAAATGAAAATCACAATAAGCTACAAAAAAAAAAAAAAAAAAAAATTGAACAGTTCAGTTAAAAAGAGTAACAACATAGAATTAAATTATGTCACAAGTAACTTAACGATTGAATATATTTCAAATCGACGAGGAAAAAACATACATCTGGTTAAATAAAAGATGATTAAAAAAAATAAGCGATAAAATTTACAAACTCCAGAATGTTGAAACATTCAGATACATACATCTGAGAGTTGATAAGCACAATGAGAAAATGTAAGACAAAAAAAAAAAGATTACATGGTATTCTAAAATCATATCAATGTCCCATTGGTTTGCATAAATATAAAAAAATGTGGATACATCTAGACAGTTTCCTCTAAGGATTGGTGAGCTGTGATATCGTATTTTTAGTGTCTTTAAAAATCTGTTAGTTCATCATCCTGGTCTTGAAAATGGGGAATTCCCCTTCGTCTTCTGACCAGCGGTTACCTATAGAAATAATGAGGATAAACTAAGGGACGTGAATAGACGGAGACAAGAGGAGAAGCGGAGCAGAGGACAGGGACGGGAGGGAGAAAAATGAGAAAAAGATGTGAACGTGCGTTAATAGTGCTGGAAAGTTCAACAAAGCTCGCGACTGTTTCTCGAGATGCAAGCGTAGCTGCACCATAGACTTCATAATGTATTGACAGGAGACTGGGCCAATAGATTGGGGGCCTGCATGGTTGGCGAGCCCGTCAAAGCTGACAAGTGGAATCATAGACAAAAAGCTTTTTTTTTGTTGAAAATTCTTGTGAATAAATGCTTTAATACCTGAATTCTTTATAGATATGGGCGTGAAACAGTCTTGATTCTTGGTTAAAAGCAAAAAAAAAAAACAAAAAAAAAAACGTGCAGTTAGAATTTATTCTACGTAAATATGTCGAAGTTACAGCTGAAAGAAATACTCGAGCAACTCGAGTAACTAGAGTTTAAAAACTGGTCCAATTAATTTTAATCACCTCGAGGAATCGTTTAATTTTGCCAGCTCTAAGCATCACGTTTTGCCCGGACTACTTTTAATGCGGGACAACGTGTTGATGTCACGTGCGTAGAGGAATAAGCAACAACAACAACAAAAATCTTACCACAGCCGAAAGCCGCAACAAACTACAACGACGTTGCTAAAAAGTACGCTGCATGATGCTACGGTAGTAGCAGGTAGTGTCTGATGCTTCTCATAGATATCACATCTACTTAGAACTAGATGCGAAATGACATATTGGGCGGCGTTAGTAAACAGTCGACATCTTAAAGCAGCAGACTTCTCAGCGCTAATAAATAAGATGTCGCTCCCCCTTACTCGCTCACGTAAGATTAGCCCTGCGGAGGGCTAGGTTTCTATGGAGGTAGATTTGTGTATTTATTATCAAAATATATATTTTCAATTAAAAAAAAGTCACTTCAATAAAAAAAAATGTGTTTGAATGCAAAAATAAATTTGAAACTCAAAAAAATGCATTTGAAAACTTTTTCTTTGATTTTTTTTTCTTTTGATTGAAGTCAAGTTTTCTTTTTTTTTTATTGAAACAACTTTTTGGATTGAAGTGATGTAGTTTTGCATTTGGGCCACGTTTTGGCTAGGACATTTGTGTCGTTTTAGTTAATCAAAAAAATAAGTTGCTTCAAACAAAGAAAAAATATTTTCAAAAGAAAAATCACTTCAAAAATAAAAAAACTTTCAATCATAGAAAAAAAAAGTTTTTGAATGCGAAGAAATATTTGAGACTGAGAAATTTGCATTTGAACACTTAATTTTTCATTTAAACTGTTTTCTTTGAATGAATCAATCCTTTTTTTGTTTGGGCCATATTATGGGTAGGACATTTGTGTCTAAATCAGGGGTCTCAAACCGATTCCACAAAGGGCCGCAGTGGGTCCTGGTCTTTGTTCCAACAGATCCAAAACAGACAGTTCAACCAATGAGGTTTCTGCTAAAGTAAGCAGCACCTGACTGCAATTAACTGATTACACTTGTTAGACTCCAGATTGGTGAAAAGGGATTGTTCTCGTTTGGTTGGAATGAAATCCAGTACCCACTGCGGCCCTTTGAGGACCGGTTTGAGACCCCTGGTCTAAATCATTCAATCCCAGAAAAAGTTGCTTCATTAAAAAAAACTATTTTCAATCAAAGAAAAAATCATTTGCATAAATAAAATTGCCCTTCCCTAAAAAAATACATACTCAATTACTAAAATATTCGATAGCTGCAGCCCTAGTCGAAGTACAATGCTAGTCTGTTAGTAAATGTAGCTAGCGGCCGCCTTATGTAAACAGAGCGTTTCCGGTGAAAATTTTTGTGAATAAATGCTTCAATCCCCGAATTCTTTATAGATATGGACGTAAAACAGTCCCGATTCTTTGTTAAAAGCAAAAAAAAAAAAAAAAAAAAAAAAAAAAAAAAGTTTGTGTATTGTGACTAAATATTGCAATCCAGTGTATTTGTTGAGCTAAAGGAGTTGCTTAAATGTTTAAATATAGTTTGACCAAAATCTGAGTAAGTTTTATGTGTATTTTGCGCATCTATTTTGATTGTGAATGCCAGTTCTCTTTACATTGTTGTGTTAACTGTGTGAGAATAGGACCTCAGTAATACAGATTGAAGCATTTTTCTTCTTATTGACATTTTTTGAGAGATATGAGTATTACATTTGTTGTATATTCACTATATGATACTTATGTGTGTTGTGAAAGAGTTGCCGAAGCTTATGCCAATAAACGGCGCGGTCAGAGCTACGAATCTGAATGCCTGTGTCTACTTTCCTTTCTATCTCCCACTGTGGATTAAAGAAACTACAGCGATAGTCAAGGGAAAAAACGCAATCATTGGCTTGATCCCTAATTAATGTAATTTAAATCACTACCTTACATATTAAGAGTGACACTTTTTTTTTTTTTTTTTTTTTAAAGAGTGACAGGTGGAATTTTGGCAGCGTGGCCTTGTGACGTCACGGCCTTGTGACGTCACCGCCCTGCGACGTCAACAACAATGACGACCTATTAGCTAAAATAATTTTACAAATTATAATAACTTGTACTAATATTTATCTTTTAATAATTACAAGTCTTTCTATCTGTGGATCACTTTAAATCCCTGAATTCTTTATAGATATGGACGTAAAACAGTCTCGATTCTTGGTTATAAGTAAAAAAAAAACAAAAACGTGCAGTTACCTTTTTTTTACGTAATAATGTCGATGCTAGTCTGTTAGTAAATGTAGCTAGCTTGGCGAAAAAAGATAAAGATCCAATGAAACTTGGATCTTACAGGCCTATTTCTCTTTTAAATACAGACTACAAAATACTAGCTAAAGTACTTGTGCATCGTTTGGAGTCTGTTTTACCAAATATTATAACCCATGATCAGACAGGCTTTGTTCAACATAGACGTTCCGATTTCAATATCCGTCGGTTATTTAACATAATTACACTCCTAGCCAGTCTGCCTCTGAATGTGTTATAGCTATGGATGCCGAAAAGCCTTTGACAGGGTGGAATGGAACTATATGTTCGAGACACTAAAACAGTTTGGATTTGGGGCTATATTTATATCTTGGATTAGCTTATTATATTCTAGACCTGTGGCTAAGGTTTTAACTAATAATGAGCTTTCAGAGCCATTTGATTTATTTCGTGGGACACGTCAAGGTTGCCCTTTAAGCCCTCTGCTTTTTGTTTTGGCCATTGAACCTCTTGCAGTAGCTATTAGATCTAACCGATATATAACAGGAATAAATAGAGGAGGCATAGAACATAAAGTCTCATTGTACGCTGATGACTTTACTCCTTTACATACAGTGGGGAGAAAAAATATTTGATACACTGCCGACTTTGCTGGTTTTCCCACTTGCAAGCCATGTAGAGGTCTGTAATTTGTATCATAAGTTCTCTTCAACTGTGAGGAACGGAATCTAATACAAAAATCCAGAAAATCACATTGTATGATTTTTAAATAATAAATTTGTATTTAACTGCATGAAATAAGTATTTGATACATTACCAACTAGTAAATATTTCGGCTCTTAGTTCTTTTTTAAGAACCCCTCCTGTTCTCCACTCATTACCGGTAGTAACTGCACCTGTTTGAACTTGTTACCTGTATAAAAGACACCTGTCCACATGCTCAAACAAACTCCAACCTCTACACAATGGCCAAGACCATAGGGCTGTGTAAGGACATCAGGGATAAAATAATAGACCTGCACAAGGCTGGGATGGGCTACAGGAAAATAAGCAAGCAGCTTGGTGAGAAGGTAACAACTGAGCGATTATTAGAAAATGGAAGAAGTTCAAGTTGACGGTCAATCTGGCTCGTTATGGGGCTCCATGCAAGATTTCACCTCGTGGGGCATCACTGATCATGAGGAAGGTGAGGGATCAGCCCAGAAATACACGGCATGACCTGGTCAATGACCTGAAGAGAGCTGGAACCACAGTCTCGAAGAAAACCATCGGAAACACATTACGCCATCATGGATTAAAATCCTACAGCGCACGCAAGGTCCCGATGCTGAAGCCAGTGCATGTCCAGACATGTCTTAAGTTTGCCACTGACCATCTGGATGATCCAGAGGAGCAATGGGAGAAGGTCATGTGGTCGGATGAGACCAAAATTTAACTTTTTGGTCTAAACTCGGCTTATCGTGTTTGGAGGAAAAGAAGGATGAGTACAACCCCAAGAACACCATCCCAACCGTGAAACATGGAGGAGGAAACATTTTTTGGGGCTGCTTCTCTGCCAAGGGTACAGGACAACTGCACCGTATTGAGGGGAGGATGGATGGGGCTATGTATCGCCAGATCTTGGCTGACAACCTCCTTCCTTCAGTGAGAGCCCTGAAGATGGGTCGTGGCTGGGTCTTCCAGCATGACAACAATCCAAAGCACACAGCCAAGGCAACTAAAGAGTGGCTCCGTAAGAAGCATCTTAAGGTCCTGGAGTGGCCTAGCCAGTCACCAGATCTGAACCCGATAGAAAATCTATGGAGGGAGCTGAAAGTCCGTGTTGCTCGGCAGCAGCCCCGAAACCTGAAGGCTCTGGAAAAGATCTGCATGGAGGAGTGGGCCAAAATCCCTGCTGCAGTGTGTGCAAACCTTGTCAAGGACTACAGGAAACGTTTGGTATCTGTAATAGCAAACAAAGGTTTCTGTACCAAATATTAAGTTCGATTTTTGTGATGTATCAAATACTTATTTCATGCAATTAAATGGATTTTTGTATTAGATTCTGTCCCTCACAGTTGAAGAGAACTTATGATACAAACTACAGACCTCTACATGCTTTGCAAGTGGGAAAACCAGCAAAATCGGCCGTGTATCAAATACTTGTTCTCACCACTGTATCTACCGCTTAAACTTCCATTCCACCTTGACCTGCTACAACGATTTGGCAGATTCTCAGGTTACAAATTCAATCTCCATGAGAGTGAATTGATGCCTTTAGATGTTGACAAATTTGAAATTGGGGATGTCAGCTTGCCTTTTAAAGTGAATATCAGTAGCTTCAATTACTTGGGAATATCGGTAACCAAGCAATATAAGGGGCACCGTGAGCACAATTTTAACAGGCTTTTGGTTAGGACTAAGACTGACCTGGCTAATTGGTTACTACTGCCTACCTCACTAGCAGCACGCGTTAATGCTGTCAAGATGACGGTATTGCCCAGATATTTATACCTGTTTCAATGTTTGCCTATTTTCATTCCCGCTTCATATTTTAAAAAATTGGATTCAATTATTTCTTCTTATATATGGAATAATAAACAGCCACGTTTACGTAAAGAATTCCTGCAAGGGGCTAAAAGCGAGGGCGGTTTGGCTCTTCCTAATTTTCAGTTGTATTACTGGACCGCAAATCTAAATTGTATGGCATATTGGTTATACTACCATCTTAAGGAGAATGGTCCCACTTGGGTGCAGATGGAAGCATATCTCCCAAATTCATTAGCCGCCCTTTGTGGTGCGCCACTGCCCTTGACAGTTGGGGTATCGGGAAATAACCCAGTATTATCTCACTCCCTTCGGATAATATCTCAATTTAGGGGAAAAAAAATGGTGTAGTTGGTACTTGCCTTTTTAGCCCAGTGGCGTCAAATCATTTTTTTGTACCCTCAACAGTCGATAAAGCCTTTCGTTTGTGGCCCAACCTGGGTCTTACACGTTTAAATGACCTTTTCTTGGATGATATTTTTGCCTCTTTGCACAGCTAGTCCAAAGATTTAATATTCCTAACTCTCATCCTTTTAGATATCTGCAAATTAGAAGCTTTGTTAAGAGTATCATACCGCTTTTCCCAAATAAACCTCCTACAACAGTTTTAGATGATGTTATGTCTTTAGATCCGACAGAGAAAGGGGGAATTAAGCGTATTTTAAATCTAATTTCTCATATGGTAGCTCCGTCCTTATCCAGAATCAAAGACCTGTGGGCACGGGATCTTCAAACACCAATCGGTGAGGGACTGTGGTCTAAGGTTTTGGGTAGGGTACATAATTCATCTATGTGCGCTCGTCATGCTCCGATTCAATTTAAAGTAGTACATTGGGTACACTATTCTAAGGTAAGATTGTCCAGAATCTTTCCAGAAATCAGCCCTTTGTGTAACAGGTGTAAGCTGGCGGATGCAACACTGATCCATATGTTTTGGTTATGTCTGAGCTTAGAAATATTTTGGGAGGGTATTTTTGAAGTCATCTCCCTCGTGTTAGGGGTCGGAATCACTCCTGATCCTTTAATATCAATATTTGGAGTTTTACCGGAGGGTCTGTGGCTGCCTACTTGGGGGTGTATGGTTATTGCTTTCACCACCCTTTTGGCGCGACGTTTGGTTCTTCTGAGGTGGAAGGAGGCTGCCCCACCCACAATGTTGCATTGGATAAGGGATGTGCTGATGAACCTTAGGCTCGAGAAAATTCGTTATATTCTTCGCGGTTCTGAAAAGAAATTTTATAGTACATGGGGACCTTTTCTTTCATTCTTTGACAACACCGCTACACAAGTGCAGGAATGATATATACAACGGTACGGTCGCTTTCCATGCTGCTCGCTTTTGGTGGGACATTTGAATGTATTGTATTGTATTGTATTTTGATTCTGTAACCATTATGTATTGAGAGTGATGGCACGGGAGAACTTTCAATGGCTCTCTGGACGTTTACGATTAGACTTAGACTTTATGGTTGGTTGTGTTGGATAACTTGGAGTGAAACTTTTTTTTTTTTTTGGGAGGGGGTTGTTCCGTATTTTTGCAAAACCAATAAAAAGAAATTTGAAAGTAAGTAAATGTAGCTAGCGGGCGCCATATGTAAACAAAGAGCTTTTTTGGTATGCGGTATAACTTTCGCACTTTTTCAATCCTAAATCAGGTGTTGGATCACTGCATGTCTTGCCTCTGCGACCGACTGCGAATAACTGAAGCAGACTGTAGAGTGGCCCCCAACTTAAAGGCGTTGCGCAGTGAAGGTGGAATCTGACCCGTCAATCATTATGAAGTCTATGCCTGCACAATGTGATCTTACCGTTGTGTGAGGTTTATGTTAACAAGAGTAGGTCCTGACAGTAGCAGTATCCAGCCTCTGTATAGACTGACTTCCTGTATGTGCATGTTGGCAAAAATCACATGCAAAGACATGCCGTTAGTCACAGCATCATAAACCGCGAGGTAGACGGGCCATTCGAGAAGAAATCCAAGCAAGACATCACTCTTTGTTTGAGAACTTTCTCTTACCGTCCAGTGGGCTCCTCTTTGGCTGCGTGGAGGCAGATGAGGTGTTGCTGCCGGTCACCCGGAAGTTGGCAGGCAGAGTGTCTGACACGCCCAGTGACATTCCCCTCATGTCTTTGGGCCGAAACTTCTTTCTCCACGAGGGGGCACGTCGGAAGTTCTTGTCATCATCCTGATACAAAACAAAAAAAGATTGGAGAGGGAAATAGGTTGGCTTTTTCCAGGATGTCGGACGCCATCCGGGTCAGCAGACAAGCTCTGTTCATCACCTCTTCCATCCTCCTGTCTGTACCAATAGCCAGCAAACTGTTGTATTCACGCTCGAGAGTTGTTCGGGCCTAAAAGACAGATACGCATGAGAAGTGAAACAAAGTAATGATGTAAGGGGCATCTACAAACAGATGTTTATAGTGCTGCAGCGATTAATCGATTAATTCTAGTAATTCGATTAGAAAAAAGCTTCGAATCAAATTTTGCTGCTTCGAAAACTCGATAATTCAAGTGATGTTGTAATAGTTTGTTTTGAAAGTGAGGCATTCAGTTTTATTGATTTGGGTGGGTACACTACCCTCTAGTGGCAACAGTGAATATGCCATAACTCGTCTGCTGAATCCAGCTGCTCCCTGTTCACCAACATTAGGTATGTTTTTTGAGCTAATATGTTTGTTAATGCATTCGTCTTTTAGTTTATTTAGCAGGTTTTTTTTTGGGGTGGGGGGGTATGTTTTTGAACGATTTGTTAATAGCATTGTTTAGCAGTTTTTTTTTTGGGGTGGGGGGTATGTTTTTGAAAGATTTGTTAAGAGCATTGTTTATAAAAAATAAAAATGAAAAAATGAATAAATAAACCTTAGCATTTTATACCATTTAAGCTTACAGACTTTTGCTACGCAAGTTGGCCAATTGTTCTTTGTTGTCCTTAGATCCTCATTTATTTTCTTTTCTTTTATATAATTTGAGGCTAAGCTCAGGTATTTTAATTCATATTTAAATGCATTCATTGCTGTTGTGAAACAAAAGTGCAATCCTGCACAGTTTGAAGAAACACTCAGGAATTTTATAATGTACAGTGGTACCTCGACGTATGATCGCTTCGACACACAATCTTTTCGACATCCGACGTAAAATTTGACTCGCCATTTGTTTCTACATCCGACAACATGCTCGAAATACGACTTGACAGCGCCGCAGACGGGCGCACGTCGGATTTTCTTGTGAGAGAAATCAACACAGGTTCCGAGAAGGTTAGTGCAGGTGGTGAAGGGAAAAGGTGACGCTTCCCCATAGGGTCCTCCCAGCGACGAAACCCCGAGGCACAATGAAGGTGAGGGCCAGCTTTCAGCAGCCGGCCACAGTGGGGAGCCAGCCTGAAAGCTGCTGGCAGAGAAGCCGGGTGGCTTCTGGCCGCTGGAGAGCCAGCCCGAAAGCCGCCGGTGACGAGGCCCCAGTCCACCCCGATCGGGAGGGGGGCCCCGTCCCCGCGAACCGCGGTGCTTTTGCGCAATTTATTTCAGAGTTTTTGCTTACTGTCCACTCCAGTTGACGGCAACGACAAAACATTAGAAGAACGTAAAATAGAACCGCACTTTCTAACTCACGGTCACGTCAGCGACGCGGTGCGTTCAGGTACAGCAAAAAATGTTTGCCACATTAGAACCCGATTCGTCACATTATGACAGGAATTAATTTATGTGTTTTACTATATGTAATGGATTAATGATGTAGGTTTTTGGGCTGTGGAACGAATTAATGGAATTATAATGTATTCTTATGGGAAAATCCTGCTCGACATACGACCATTTCGACTTACAAACAAGGTCCTGGAACGAATTAACTTCGTATGTAGAGGTACCACTGCATTTGCATTTGAAACTCTTTTGAAAGTGTAATCTTACCAAGCCAAAATAAATATTATTGCAAGCATAAACACTTGCATATTTGTTTTAGATATCGTAAAATTTATTCTGCAACCCATTAAATGTTCGTAATCCGATGTCTCAATTATTTGAACTAACTGATAGATTAATCGATTATCTAAATAATCGATAGCTGCAGTCATAGATGTTTAGCTCATAAATCAATCCAGTGGTGGAATGCAAAAAAGTTAAATAACATCCTTACAAGGGGTGGGGAACCTGTGGGTAATTCACGACATGATACGCAATACAAGGCTCCCGATAGTGGTGCTCTCATGATATGGTGTTAAAACAGTTATCGATACATGGGTCAGGAAATTATTCTAGAATTATTCTACAAAACAACTAATGAATGGAAAAACAAGCTCTTTTTATCCTGCTGCTGTGAATTGAAATGAGTTTCTCGTTCATTCGCTGCCACCCTCCCAGTTCAAACGGATTGGACGTCTGTGGCTGTCAGTGGCAGCCAATGCCAGGCAATGAGTTTATTTTGGGGCATTTCACGTCATTTCCTGTTGATTTTCGGTCACTTCCCTTTCCTTTTAAGGCATTTCTGGTCACATCTTGTTATTTTGTGGCATTTGCAGGTAACCGCCTGTTGATTTGAGGTTATTGAACAGGTAGTGACTTGTAAATGCCCACAAGAAGACTTGTGGGGAAGAAAAAAAACTACAATAGAAGTACAGAAGTTCTTTTTCTTGAACCACGAACTTAAGTTCAAAATTTTGAATTATGAACTATGAACTGAACGGTTCAATTTATAATTTGTGAACTGCAATTTGAACGACTTCATGTAGAAAAACGAACTGTTTAGAACTGTTTAGAACTGTTTATGAAATGTTTAGCAACTTGAGTTGTGTCAGTGGGTTTAGTCTGTAAGTTCTATTTATTTCAATTTCATCTAAAATATTTGTTATTTTTTTGTTTTTTTATTTATTTTAACCTTATATTTATGTACAATTTGCAAATAAAAAATACTGTTCAATGGATTTTTTTTTTAACCCATACATCTCAAAATAACACATTTCAGAGCGATAATTGCAATATCGTGATTTTTGCTTAAGGTTATCATACCGTCAAAATCTCATACCGGCACATGCCTAACTAAGACTAATAAGTATTATTGGACAAAAAACTAAGACAAAATTTAAAAAAGGTGAGTTAAGTATTGCCAATTTACCTGAGTGTTCTGTGTGGGAATCTGCAGCAATAGCGCCAGGGTGTTGTGATCAAAGGTTTCGTCGAGAGAAAGCAATGCCCCATGGACACCACTTTCATAGAGGTTGGCACTGTATTCTTTCAGCCCGATAGCCTGAACCCAATTTATCAAACGCTCATTACTCCACACCAGCACATCTGAAAACAGGAACAGGGAACTTAGAATTTGTTGTTGTTTTGTGTATGTTTTTTATTTTATTTTTGCATAACACTATCAAAAAGGCAAACACAAAACAAATCAAATTGGATAATTTCATGTCAGATGACCTAATACCGTTAAAAAATGTAACCCTACCATCTCTAATTTTGATCAAAATTTACAGAAATTATGCTTTTGAATGGCAAAGCTCAAATACAACATTGCAGTAAGATCAGAGGTTTATGGAGATTTGACGTCTTGAACCTTTTCAACAAATTCCGCTTGTTATGCGAATTTGGGGGAATTGATGATCCTCTATTTAACTGTGCATCTAAGACAGTGCCAATCTGAGAAGCTCATTTCATATTCATGTTGCAAATGGCGGAGGTCACACCACATATGGACTAGTTTTCTGAGGTCCTCAGCTCCGAAGCCCCACCCCCGGCGCGTTTTATTGTGGTGAATACGCAGAAGTTGGTAGAGTAGCCAAAAATTGTATACACGTAAGAGTAGCGTTACTTCAAAATAATATTACGTAAGTAAAAGTAGTCGTCCAAAAAAATGTATTCAAGTACAAGTAAAACAGTATTTGGTGAAAAGAATACTCAAGCTATGAGTAACATTGTGAGTAACTGCTTATATTTTTGTTGGACTTTTTTTTTTTTTTTTTTTTTTAAAAACATTTTTTTTTTTTCCTGAGCACAAAATTATCTATGTGAACTGTTGTTATAATGATACCGTAAAATAACCCATTACATAACCACATTAAGCCAAAGAAATACCAAAAAAAACTGATTTCCCTGGCATTAAACGCAACGTCTGGAAATGTAATACCTACAGCAATTTTAAGGATTTTAAATTCAAGACGTTTTGGGGACCCAAGGGAACCCTGTTAAGACAGTTCATATTGGATTCAGTAAATGTCATTATTCCTTAGCCCAAAGACAATAATTTCAGATCGATCGGAGCAGGGGCTGCTGAGATACGGACACTTGAAATTTAGAAGGTCGAAAAGGTCTTATCATTCAAAGTTGTTGTTTTTTTTTTTTTAAAAAAGCTTTGCCAGTGACAAGCATCAGTTCTGCAAAGTGTCATGATAATTGGAGAGGGCCTAGTTAACTCAGTTGGGTGAACTGACATGCATCCAATGCATAACCATGATTAAAAAGATCATTTAAAATGCTTCTGTTACCGTTAAATTCCAGCTGAGACTCTTCCCTTCTTCTTTCCAGCTCTTTCCGGTCGTAGTTAAGCCTTCTTAAACACATTACTCCACATTGAAAACTATTTCTATAGACCAGAAATGAAACATTGTTGATCTGTTATTTGCATTTTATCTGCTATACCTTAGCTTCTAGCATATGCAATTAAGATCAGACAGTGTAAAGTGCTGTTCTCATTGTGTGTATTACCTGTGGAAACTGTCTACCATTTTCAGTTGTCCTCGTAGGTCTTTTTTGGTAAGGTGATCAAGCATGCGAGCGTCCACTAGGGACTCCATGAAATATGATCGGTACTGTGGGAGACCTAAGCTGGGTAGCCACTCATTACCAATCCATTCATGATTCATGTCTCCGTACGCCAATGTCTATGATAACAGAAAAAAAAAAAAAAAAAAACTTATTAAGAAATTCTTAATCAAATGTCAGGAAAGATGAGCAAATATTAATGGGAACCGGAAATTTTTGAACAAAAATGGTAATTTTGCAGGCGAAAAAAATAACGTATAGAAAATGTAGTGTGCAGAAAGATAATTGTTTTAGTTACATGAATGTTTAGTAGAGCGTTTCAGGATATTTTATTTCTCATTACTCACTGTCGGTCCATTGCAAGGATTGCCACAAATAAAAAAATTTGATTACTGTATTGTCCGTACTATAAGGCGCATCGGCGTATTAGGCGCACCATCAATGATAATGGATTATAAGGTGCAGTAGTAGTAGTTACCCTGGGCGATAAAACGATACCAATAATCATCATCATATAATTTTACAACATAAACATCAAATAATTTTCAACATAAATACATTAACATAACATTTGAAAAGTCGTTAAGATTTAAACTGTAATTACACCCATGTAATTACAACACTTGAACACCAGAGGGCGCTGATGCAACGTGAATGCTAGCTCTGAGAAGGTAGTCAGTACAGGAGGGTGTTGTTTTCATACAACCGTTAGGGCAGGGGTCGGGAACCTATGGCTCGGGAGCCAGATCTGGCTCTTTTGACAGCTGCATCTGGCTCGCAGAAAAATCTTTATTCAAAAAAAAAAAAAAAAAAAAAAGTTAATTAATCCCCTTTGCTCATTGCTCGAAACGGCGACGGTCACCTGCGACTAGAAAGCCAGTTCGCAGTCATTTTAGTGGGTAAGTGGCAAACATATATGTCGTTGTGTCTATCTATCAATCGCATAGGCAACGCAGATGAGGCAGAGACAATGTTCAAGTGAGGTTGCCGTATTTTGCTGTCGAAAATAGCGGCCGATTTGTGCATGTGCGTGAGATTAGGAAGTAAACTTCCCTTGTTTTCAGTTTTGTTGTCAGCTAATTTTAGAGAAGAATTTTGAATTTTTGAGAAGATGGATAAAAGAAAAAAGGTATTGTAAATATTGTACTTTTAAGCAGGAATGGACAGAGGAATTTGCCCTTGTGGAGAGTTTTCTGATGACTTTTCGGATAAAGACAGGATAATTAAACGGATAAAAGACATGCCTCTGTCGGCAAGAACTGTTCACGATCGTACCATCATGATGTCAAATCAAATTGAGTTTTCTCTCGCTTTGACGAGTCAACAGATGTAAGCAATTTATCCCAGTTCAGCGTGACTGCAAGTTTTTGAGTATGAAAGGGACAACAAGAGGGGACGATTTATTCAAGACCTTCACTGAGTTTGCGAAAATAAAAAAAATCTACTGATGGATAAACTTGTGTGCACTGATGGTGCTCTGTGCATTGTGGGGGAATACAGAGGATTTGTGTCGCTTCTTCGTGAACATGAAAAGAGAGGCATCCTAAGTTTCTCGGTGCCTGCAAGAAGCTTAACCTCAACAAGTATTAACCAGACTACAAAGCCATCAGCAAAACCATGCATTACCAGAAGTTCCATTAATAGTAAGAAATACTCATTATTGATTAGCAACAGCACAACAATGTCATTAACCATTTAACACCGAACGTGTCGGCAGCGACGCGTTTACGCATGCCGTCTTTGAAGCTTCGTCACGCTGTAATTACGTCACCCACGTGCCGCTGGTTGGTCTCATTTGAACGTGCGGAAGTTGATGTCCACACCAGTTTTTATTTGAAGTCAGTCGACCAAGAAAAACGGGAGATAATGTCATTTGAGTTTTATAGTTTTATTGCACTCATAAATATGCATTAAAACGCTGCATGGACCATGTATCTATCTCCATATTTCCATCATTTCTTGTCCTTTTTCAAAACCGAAAGCAGCACAAAAAAACTACAGATCCCAAGACAGTTGTGATGTCAAGAAGGACGAACCGAATGTGGACATTTTTAATACATTTCCGAGCGAGGCGCCAACTAAGGAAAAGGAGGCATGCGAAGCAAGCAACGGCCGGTGTTGTTGTGCACCGGTTCGATTGAGCGAGCGACTTTGAAACGTGCAGAATGAATCTAAAACTAAATTTAGCATAAGCTAATGCATTATTTCATTAACTCAAGGAAGAAGATGAGCCGTATTTGTCGTTGTTTTCCTGGGATGAGTCGGCGTCTCGGCGAGTAGAAGTGACAGCAGCGCGCTAAAGAGTAGGCTGTGTGACGTTGTGTGTGACGCAGCTCCGTGACCTGTTCATGCAGAAGCTTTATTGAGGGAGAAAAAAAAAAAAAAAAACTTTATTGGGTCGTATGCCAGATAAATTTAAATTGAACTGAACTACTTGTCAATATTTTTGAAAATACTTTTTTTCAATGTTATATATATTTTTTCTTCACTATAATCTTTTCAATTTTTATAAAGATGAGTGTTCGAAAAGCTTGATTGCATGTACGTATATACTTTAGATAAGGTGATGGGTATAATACCTAACTTCACAAAGAGATATCCTCCAAACCCTTTTTGTGTTAAATGATATATTTTTCTCACTATTTTGAACTGTATATAACCTGTTTTGACCATAGTATGTGTAAAGGCCAAAAACGCCTATGACCATACTTGCTGTTTGTGTTGAATTGTCAAACATAAAACTATTCTATCTTATTTTTTTCTATTGAATGTTTATCCTAACAAGTTGAATAAATATTATCAAGCTTCAAAACGGTTGGTCGAGCATGTTTGGTTGTCAATGGGACATCAACATTACACATTTTGAAAAAATATTTTGGGATTTTTTTGTCTTTTTGGGTCCAAAATGTGGAATATAATTGGTCACTGAAGAAAACAACAGTTTGGACATAAAGTTCAAGGTGTCCTTAAAAAAGGGACCCAACTTGGCCATTGTGAACAATTTTTTCTTTGAAATATAAAGGCAACATCAAATGCATGCAAATTCGGCCAAAATAGGCTTAGGTGTTAAAGGGTTAAAAAGAATTCAGAGACCTATTGTACTTTAAAAGTGTTGAAATTACATACAGGCATGAAAATGGGTCAGGGGTTAAAAAGGTGAAAAGTAGGGCTGTCCCAAACAACTAATTTTCTCCCGATTAGTCAGCCGACTATTTTTACGATTAGTCAACTAATAATAATAATAATAAAAAAAAAAAGAAATAATTCCAAAAAAAAAAAAAAATTCCCCTAATTTAGCAATGAAATTTTTGTTTACGCTTATTAAGTCACAAAAACATTTTGGAAAACTTAAACTCTTTATTAAAGTACATACAAACATGAAAATAATGATCACATTAACAATGAGGTCAAATGTTGATAGCATTTACTGGTGCAAAAGAATGGAATGTAAACAGATTCAGAACACTGACTTCACCTTTCCAACATTATTCAAAACAATTAAAAAAACATCTAGTGTTATTATTATATTACTGTATATAATAGTATTATAATAATTATAATATTCATTGCCAATCATATTTTTCAAAAAGGGTGTCATTTTAAAGCAATTCTTAGTGTAGAATCTGAATTTTGTAGTATTATAGTATTTACATATTAAAGTATTCATTCCAAAGTATGGGGGATTAACTCCAGAAAAAGTTACTTATATGAACGTGATGTGCTTTTATTTTGAAATGTTCACCGGACGTACGTTCGCTAAACCGCTAACAGCTTCACACTCCGCAAAAAAGCACTTTTCGTCATTGCTTGTGGCGTCACTCATTGATTTTGTTCTCTCTTCATTTTTACGTTTGCAAATGCTGTTTTTAATGTTTAAAGTGTCACCTTTTAACCGCAAGTTTGCGTTTTGGAAAAGACTGCCAATGCTTTATAGCAGGCTAAAGTAGGTTGTCTTTTTTTTCCCCATTAGTCTCAATGTAGCAATAGAGGAAGTCGGCGTGATGTCACGATGACGTCACCTCGCTTTGCAACGTGTCGCTATTTTGAAAAGGGGGCACGCACAGCTAAACATTCCGTAGACCAGTGCTTCTCAATTATTTTCTGTTACGCCTCCCCAAGGCAGATGTAAACGTTTCGCGCCCATCCCCAAACTCTGCCGCCACTGTAAATAGTATCATTTGTCTATAATATTACTATTATAAGTACGCCTCTGCCTCACATTGTGTCCTTTTTTTCTATTAGAGAAAATAAGAGATTAACTTATAAAGTACAACTTTATTAACATTGTTTTGTTTGTAACAGAAAAGACTTAACGCGCATCAATTTGCCTGAACTAAAAAAAAAAAAGAAAGTCACAGCCAAACTGTAAAAATACACTCAAGGTACATTTTTGACCATTTGATACTGAAAAATAAAATCAGTAAATAATAACAAATTCTAATTGATTAGAAACGTTAACTCATGAGGACAATATGCCAAAAAATTTTACCGAAAAAACAAAAATGAAGAAAAAAAAAAAAGTGTCTTTGGACAGAAGGACAGTTTTTATTTTTGCTGCTCGCTGCTCACAGTACCACCTCCAGTTTGCAATGTTATGTTAGTTTTTTTTTTTTTTTTTGCACTGAGCATGCCAACAGTGCTCACTGGTTTACTGATATAACACTGACAAAGCGGGACGATTGTTGGCAATATTCGGCACGTTTTCGCTAAAAAAACAACTAAGCGGCTTATCAATGAGATTGGGGTCTAATGTCTTTAAGTGGCGTCTTAATTGATTTGGCTTCCGGCTCTCCGGCATAATCATTTTTAGACACAGTAAACAGTGGTCTTTCCTCATCTACCACTGTATTAAATGTCAAAGCCAAAAGGCAAACAGCCCGAAAAAACCTCGGCGGGCGAGGGAGAACCGTTGATGAGGGCGGTCGTTGTGACGATCCCAAGCCGAAAATGGCACTCCTCGGGCGGACACGTGAGAACCGGAGAAGACAGTGGGCCTCTGCGTGAGTCCGGCCGGAAAACTGCTTTCGAAAACGGCGCACACTGCCGCACAGCTCTTCATATCTCTCTTCTGTGTGCTCTTGCTTACTTCAAAAATACTGCGCGCACTTTGAAAATGAGAGCGCCACTGCCACCAGCTGAGTGGATGTGCAAGTACACTTTATTCTAGTACGGCGGAAAAAAAAAAATAAAAATAAAAAATGTGTTCCCCAAGGTTACATGCGCCACCCCTGGCATCGCTCTGCGCCCACTATTTGAGAAGTACTGCCGTAGACAAACGTCTGAAATTAATATATTTCAGTTGTGTTTTGCGTCTTTTTCATAAAAACGTCTTAAACATGGCTTACTATTATCAAGAGTCACTGCCGACAGACGCGAGGAGGCGATACCATTAATATTACCGTATATTGGCTTGCAAATCTGCCCATACAAAGTTGCAGCTGTTAGCTGGATGAACAATCCAAAGGAATGGCCTGCAGTGGAGTTCGGAAACATCTACAACTACCTCATAAAGTCACCCTGTAAGTTGACCTTCATCAATTACGTGGAATATGTACTGTGTGGAACTATGAAAACTGGTAGTATATATGGAGTGATTATTTCTGCCGTAACCGGTTATTCGCCTCCAAGCGTTATTTAGCCATGAACACGTCACGGCAAAATAACCAATTCCCACCAGGCCAATAATATACCGATTGACTAATCAGAGCAGTTCACGGCAAAAGAAAATAACGCTTTGCGAGTTGCCGGTTACGGTAATAATAACCACTGCCTAGTCTATTGAATCCTAGCAGCTAATTGGGGAAAAAAAAAAAAACTAACAAAAAAAAAAAAAAATTAAAGCTTACTCCCCAGTAATAAAATGTCGGCTGCAAACGTAAATGTGCTTGGATTTAGGTTACCACAGGCGAAAATAGGCCACGGAACAGTCTTCATTTACTGTTCCTCGATTAATTGCTTTCAGCCATTTGTTTCTCCTTTTCTTCTCACGAGGAAGAATGAAGAACTTCAAATGCGGCTCCGAACTCTTCCTTGTGTGACAACCCGCAACACAGCAACTTTTAGTCATTCCGACGGAAAAAAAGACCGCAAATAAGACGAAAGTTCAACGCGTTTGTATTACAATGCACGACAGAGCAACTGCTTGTGAATCGTCTTTTGCCCCTTTTTCAATATGGCGACGCTTTGTTGTGGCTGGTGACGTCATTAGGGTTAGTTTACAAAACATTACAAAAGGTTTTTTGTAGTTTATGTAATTTGTATGTCCGAACTGTAATTCTACAGCGTGTTGATTATCAATAAAACATCTGTGAAATAAACTGGAGTCTCATATGTCATCTATACGCACGCACAAATGTATGCATGAACGCACGCGGTGATAAAACGAAGCCGTGAAAATTAAAATACTCGCCCTCATTTTTATTTACCGTGTGACAAATGGACTCATTGCATATTCAGGGTCCCCCCAGGATTGATAAATTCTGAATTGAAAATCTAAATTCAAGACTTTTAAGACCTCTTTTAATGCCATTTCAACTGAAAATTAATACTTTTCTTGCACCCATTATTTAGATCATATTGAATCATATTAAATAAAGCACTGAACATCAAATTTAACCTCTATTACTAAGTGTGTTTGACAAAAGAATGCACATATATTGAAGATACAATTAAAACACATTTAAAGTCACATTATAAAGTCTGTCAGAATTTTTTTTAAACACACACACGCACACAATAATTATGGACAAAAAGAGGAGGAAGACAGGACTCAGACCAGCCATCTTCTGTAACAGTCTAGCCGCTAGTGCACCTGCCAAGACCCCAGTGAACATGGCTAACTCTCGAGTTAAAACGTCGAAATTCACATTCATTCGAAAGGCAAACCGAAATGTTTAAGCAGGTCCACTGCCTTCGCATGACCCATAAACTGCAACCTAAAGTATCTGGATGTAACTTGAGCCCCTATCACATACTCCAAAACAACGGGAATATTGCGGGATTTAACTGTGCAGCAGTTGTGTGTGAAAACAATTTCCCGTGTCGACTGACATGGGAAGCAGTGTGTGTGAAAGCAGGCGTTAAATTCCCGGCTCACAGCAGATGGCTGATGACTTAAATATCATAGCGGCGGCCGATGTAACTTCCTCCCTCTTCGCAGTAAGAGGAAAAGCGGTAAACAAACAGCGCAATTATAAACATAGCAAGCTGGAAACAGCTAAATTAAACTGAAAACATGACCAAAATTAAAATGTCAATTATTACGTCCGGCCGGGCCAGGGTGCTTTCTCGCTAACTTTTTGAAAGAACTATATATTAACGATGTATGAATGATAAACTATGGAATACTTGTTATAAAATAAATAATTTGGATAAAAAAAAGGCACTGTATGGTCATTGCAGAGCCAGAGCCCTTTTTAATCTTCCCCTCTGCGAGTCCGCAAAACCGCATCTGTTTATTTATATTTAACAAACTTTTCCAGCGTTATTTCGTTGTGTAAATAAATTTATAATGATCATAAAAATACGTGGTCTATTTAAAAATTAAGAAAATGAGCGTTTTTTTCTGCCAACTGAGAATTCGTTATAAAAGAGGCTTTTATGCAGACATAGTCACAAATGTTATCACACAAAACGCATGTCGGGCTTTAATTCGCGCGGACCAGTTCGGGTCGGGCTGGACTTTTTAGGCCCGATTTTACCTCTATCTTAAAGTCTTGATGAGCTTAAATTGGCTGCAGTTACGAAGTTATTTCATTGTGTAAATGTATTTATAACGGTGATAAAAATATGTAGACTATTTAAACATTAAGAAAATGAGCGTTTTTTTCTGCCAACTGAAAATTCGTTACAAAAGACAGTTAAGACATTGGGAACGCTCCCTCTGGAACAAAACGCAATATGACGAACATTGTGACAGCCGTTGCTGACCAAAAATGACGCAATATCCGAAACAGATCACCAATGGACTCATTTGAAGTAGATGAATGGTGGTCTGTTTTGGTGTGCAGAATCCACAATACTTCTGCCTGCAGGGTTTTCGTTCCACCGACAAACGGACGCATTCCCGATGCAGAGGTGGGTGGATTCTCAGTTTTGCCGGTTGTGGTGGTTTGGCACGCACGAGTTACATTTCGATTTGTAGTGCAGTGCAACGTAAAAATTATATGCGTCATCTCCGTTATGGATTTAAAAAAAAAAAAAAAAAAAAAAACTTTGTCACGGATATAATTTAGGTTGCACTGAGATGTTCTTGAAAATTAAGACCACGGTGAAAAAATTCCAGACTTACAACAGCTAATACTTTTAATACCTTTAATAATGGAAAACTACATTCAATGCTTTTTTAATACTTGTAATAACCCGCGGGTACCCTGATATTGCAACAGGCTTAGCAACTTCAATAAAACATTTCGTTAGTTAGTTGGAATGGAATTAAGCCCTCCCCCCTTAAAAATGTTCTCCTCAGAGCTACACAATTCACCTATGTCACCCTTTTTGACTTCAAAACGGCGAATTTCGCCAAAAAGTGAGTGATTTTCATGCCTGTACATAAAATGCACACATTACTTATATTTTTTGTTTTAAACACATTGTATGGCTCTCACGGAATTACATTTAAACATGGCTCTCTCAGCCAAAAAGGTTCCCGACCCCTCTTCCAGGGGGAAATGGAGAATGGTATAACCAGACTCCACAATCCAGCAATTACAGTAACTGACTCCACCTTATGTTTTTAATTGACAGAAGACAATTCATTGTTCTGAAAAACAACATCATGAACAAATAAAAAGTCCATTGCGAATAAAGACATCATTAAAAAAAAAAATTCTTTGTGAAAAAAGCTTTTTATCTTGTAAAATTTGAGTGCTGAAAACGACATTATGAAATAAAAAGGCTAATATGGAAAAAGGAATGATGAAATTAAAAATTAATACTTTGTGAAAAAACACTTTTTAGCTTGTAAAATCTTTTTTCATAACAATATTACCCTATTTTAATAATTTAAGGGCCATATTACACAATGTGTCTGTAATTTATCTAAATGGTATTTATTTCAAAATGTTGTTCGTATTTATGTAATTCTGACCCTTTTGGAGTTCCTTACTCACCATGCATATATCTTTGTTACGGCATTAAAGATTGGTAAAAGCAGTATCTAGTTTTGGTAACAAAGTCAGTGGCAAAAATCAGTTTGAAAGAAAAAGATAATCGTGATAATTATCGATATCGACTAATTTTATCGTGATAACAATTTTTGTCATTTCGTCCAGGCTTAGTAGTAGTAATAGTAGTAGTGGTGGTGGTTTTTTGTGTTGAATTATGCATCCAGTCATTGATATAAGGCGCATTATGTTATGAGGCGCATTGCCGGCTTTTGAGAAATTTGCTTTATAGGGCGGAAAATACGGTACATTTTGTACAAAAGTGGGGCTTTCAGATACATTGGTAGATATGACATTATCCTTCCACTAACATGTTAGACTGCAACTGCACATGACGTGACGTCAATGCCAAGAGTTGTTTACACGGCTAAATTATTATGACAATTCATCCTTTATATTTAAGGTGGGACTAAATTCAAGTCAACTATGATCAACACAGTCACTTTTATATCTTTCGACGATCATGAATATTTAAAGTCACCATCGAAGAGCAACAGGACATTACGGAGTTCCTAAATATTGCGGCGGGACAACAACTTCCAGGTCGCAAGAAGCTAGAAACAATTAATCAACTTGAGATTAGTTCATAGTGTTAAGCCTTGACACTATAGAAAATGCGGCTAGTAGCTGGTGATGACTACATGTGCAGGTTAACTCCGTGCATAGCAGAGCATCCCCCTTCAGTCCCTAACCAATCAAGATTACTTTTAACAACCTTGGAATTGACACAGAGCTGGAGGAGCTTTGCTTAAGAAACATATGTACTCACACGTTTTTTAGTACTGTATTTTTTAGACTATAAGTCGCAGTTTTTTTTCATAGTTTGGCTGGGGGTGCGACTTATACTCAGGAGCGACTTATGCGTAAATTATTAACACATTATGATATCATTTCACATGTTATTTTGGTGTTTTGGAGTGACACTAATGTTTTGGTAAACTCGTTAGCATGTTCTTTATGCTATAGTTATCTGAATAACTCTTAGTAGCTATGGCCACGTTCGCGTTCTGCCTTTGGCAATGTGTGTTCAATTGTATTATTGACTTTTTTATATTGAAATGCATGCTTTTAGTTTGTGGCGCTTTCCTGCCCACGTGGGGGCGCACTCGCACTTGTTTACGTGAAGAAGAGCGCTCACACGCCAGAAGAAGACCGACAGCTACGTAGCTCTGAGTGAGTGGGCAAGTTAGCGAGAGAGAAACACGGCTGCGGACCTACTTTCATTGTTTATGCTTGTAAAATATCTCTACAGAGGCAACGCCTGTGTGTGTCATCTTTTCGGTTGTTGTCGTGTGTTTTCCACCCGCGATCGAACACTTAGGCTAGGTTCATACTACAGGTCTTAATGCACGAATCCGATTTTTTCGTGTTTTTCCGACTCGAGTCAAGCATTAACTTGACAGTCTGAACGGGACAAGTCGCATAGAAGTGGACCATTTCAAATCCGATCCGAGTCACTTTCGTATGTGGTTCAAATCAGATCTGGGCCACATTTTTTCAGAACGTGACTGGCGGTCTGAACTGTCAACCAAGGGCGTAGGTTTGGTCACAATTTTGGCAGGGACGATATAACAGCATAACCTCCATGTACACTTTTTGCTTGAGACGGGACATCAATAAGATCAAGCAGATTGGGTGAACGGTGGTCAGGGCTACACTTCTCACCAATGTGAACCAAATTAATTGATAGGCTAAATTATCAATACAAAATAAAGCAATACAAATTTATTTAACTTCGACACTTCAATTTTATAACGTCTTAATCTGATCATTTTTCTTAAATCTAGTTGAATAATTTTCTCCATCTTGTTCTGAGTGTTAAAGGCTGGTTAATAGATTAATGCATCAGATTCTTCCACGTAATTTAAGTAAATATTACTATTACTACAGTATTTGTTCTTATTAAGGCCATACAACTACAAGTTGGTCATTTTTCACTTAAATCAATAAAAAAATGCTTTCAAATAATGTTTTGAACAATATTTATTCTTGAATTTAGAACAAGTTTTTAGAGCTTTTTTTCAGGTAGGTATTTTTCCCATTTCAAGAAATCTAAGTGAGTAAAATTTACTTGAAGCACGAGCAGATAATTTCACTTATTTCTAGTAGCTTTACACTGAATACAAGGGAAGTTTTTTTGTGGGGGGGCAGGGGGGGTTGCAGTGCATATGTATTGGTTTCGATGGTACAGCGTTTGATTGAACCTTTGTTTTTAAAAACTACTAAAGAAACATTTTGAAAACTTCCAGAATAAGTGTCTGGATTTTATAAGCAAATTTAAATTGCAATATTGAAACGCAGAGGTGGGTAGAGTAGCCAAAACCTTTACTCAAGTAAGAGTACCGTTACTTCCAAATAACATTATTCAAGTAAGAGTAAAAGTAATCATCCAAAAAATGTACTGAAGTACAAGTAAAAAAGTATAGAGTGAAAAGAGTACTCAAGTAAGAGTAACATTTTGAGTAACTGCTTATTTTTGTTTGATTTTTTTTTTTTTTTTAAACAATGGTATTGGATAACTTTGAGGGTCAAACTGAATGTAAAAGAGTGCTTATTCACCACCACAAAAGCTTCAGGAGCAAAATGGTATCTGGGTGAAAAATTTGACAGAACACCGGCTGTGAATGTGTGTGAATGTGAAGGGGGGGGGGGGGGGGGGTCAAGTCATCAGCCAATCAAATTTGTGTTTGAGGGGGGAAAAATGGACTAGCACATTCAGCAAGTGAAGAGGGGTCAATGTAAGTCTGAACTGATTGAAAGTATAGTAATTCACTTAATAATGGTAGGGTTAATTCTGTCCTTACAACATGGGAAGACAATTTAAATTACCTATATAATTGAAGTCATAATATAATGCAAATAAGGTTGCGTAAAAGTTGGTGGGGACAATTTAAGAGTCCTGAAAAGTTGGTAGTGATATGTCCCTACTGTGCCTATGCAAACCTACGCCCTTGCTGTCAACACTCCCAAATCGGAATTCATGCAGCAATTACGTCCTCAAAGAGCAAGAGGCACGGAGGACGGCAGCCATGTAGGCATTAGCGCCTAGCTTGAACTCTGCTCTTAAAGACGAAGTGGGCTTGACCACAGTCATAAAAAAGTAAAATGAAGAAAAGAATAAGCCTTACAATTTTCGATTTTCATTCTGTGCGGCGAATGAGCAATATTTCATGATTGCACACATGGCCGAGTCAGGGCAAACTGATGCACCCACGTCATTTCACGCAGCCACGTCAAAACTCATGTGTGTGCGTGTATGCGTTCTATCGGTCCATATAAACTTTGAATATAAGACTAAATGGGGATTACTAATGTCTGTTATTTGTGTCCTCTTTTTGGATATCAAAATATGATCAGCCTGGAATGACATACAGGTTTGCCTGGCACAGCCAGACTATTCTCCCTTATTTTTCAAACACTGTAAGAAATAGTCTGGGACCCTTGCCTGGCACAGCCAGAATATTCTCCCTGTATTTTTCAAACACTGTGAGAAAGTCTGGGACCCAGCCCATTAACGGCCTCTCGAGCAAGATACAAAATCAACTGTCCAATCAGATTTGTTTATTTGCGTGACGTGTTCTTAACGAGTAACGTCACTCTTGCGCCGAAAGTCGTCGCTACAACAACACAGATGGCGAACGGGAGAGCCGAGAATATGTTCCAATCCGCGGTAAAACCAGTTTTAAATTACCAAAAACACATCGAAACAAGTCATTGACAACAGTCAACATGGCTCACGCTAGCCATGTTGAATAAACTTGTCCATTCTCCGCTCACACTAATTACTTGTTGCTTTAATAACGTCACGTCTGCTCGTCGCTGATAAGCGGTCATTTTAGTAGTTGCTGTGTGCCAATTGTTGAAAGGGCAAATCTCGAAAGCAGCACAGTTTGTTTATCTCGGTCCATGATGCGTTTGTGTCGACAGCCAATCAATATGTCAATATGATGCCAACACGATCGCAGACATCATCAGACAGAGACTACGAAGCTCGTCACCACGGTCGCGCAGCAAGAAGGTGAGCGCAACAACAGGTGTTGTGCCGAAAAATAGCCGCCCTGCGTGAAATGTCCCCCCTGACGGGAGCGCCCACACGGAAACGACTTTCTTATACCGTGAATATGTACTTTTTTACTCTGCTTGAACTAGTAAATGTCATACCTGTGTGATTGTTATTGGGATATGGTCGTGAAAACCTGTAGACTAATACATTTTTGTTTTACGATGGTTATGTGGCCCAGTCCACTATTTGTTACTAAAATACAGTACTAATATTTTGTGTAATTTAATTATTTAAAACTGATCTTACAGTCGTAAAGCCATTACTGTAATGTGTCCATGAAAACATTTGATGTTTTCACGTCAATAAAGCGTTATAAATAAGCGCTCCCGTCAGGGGGGACATTTCACACGGGGCAGCTATTTTTCGGCACACACCGGCCCGTTGTCTATTAAGTTTCATTTTACTGTACAACCGTGACAACGGTGACGCTCAGCTGACCAAATGTCGGTTTATATTCGGGCTGGTGCCGATTTTGGGTACCCGACTCCTCATCGTGACATAAACTGGAGTATGATTGGAAATTTTGTGGTCTCTGGATGAGCTCTGACGCACGGGACGGGACCGGACGGGAGGACACAACGGTCTGGGCATCAAATATGGATCTGGCGACTGGATCGACCGAAGCTTTTCCAAATAACGGCTTTTATGCAACTCATCCAATGAGTTTACAGCGTCTGAAAGCACCGGGGCTTCCATAATTTGCAAGTGAATCCACCTTTAGAAACTACGATCAATGACAATACGGACACACAATGACGGACAATATGGCGGCACAATACAGCGATCACGTGATTGTGTGACGTTGGTGATTGGGGTCTATACCAGGCAACATGCAGGTAGCATGTGTAATTTGTGTGATGCTTCTGCGCATGCGGGTCTCTTTGCTGAGCGCATCTCGGACTGCTAATTAGTGCGCATGCGTGATACCTGAACGGTCTCAATGGACAAAGGCAGTCTGAACGGGCACGCAAAAAAACAGATATGGCAAAAATTCAGATTTGTGCAATAACACCCGTAGTATGAACCTAGCCTTAGAGCCAGTTGTGTGCTTGTTTGAACGATGTGCTAATGCTAGCGAACGCATGCTAACCGTTTTTGTCATTGCTGTAAAAGCACCTAATTATAATTTATTTACGTTGATGCGACCCTTTTTGGTATCGAGGACGAAATTGATTCAGCAAATTATACAGACGTTCAGCATCGTCAATTGGGAGTTTAGCCCGCTGAATAGCCAGGACCGAGCCGTAGCGTCCTGGTGAGGACAGTATATTCGCATTTCGTTGTTCGTGCACTGTACACTTACTTATTCAGCATGTTGTTCTCTATTGTATTTTTATATTAAATTTAGGGATGTAACGGAACGTACCTCGGTTTTGAGGGCACGGTGCGGTTCATTTTCGGTACAGTAAGAAAACAAAATGCAAAATATAAATGTGCTAGTTGTTTATTACACACCTTTGTGCTTTCAACAATAGGAACATTAGCATATACAAAGCTAGAATTCTGCTCAAAAAGTAGCGGGTATTTAAAGATAATCCAACAACAATTTGCCTTTCAGACCCCGCGTATTGGTCAGCTTTCTTTCTAAAAGAAAGAAGAAAAAAAGTCCTGTGCTAAAGAGAAAAGCAATTCCGATGAGAAAGATTTTAACATGTATTTTACAAATGAAATTTTTTTTTTGTTTTCCTTATGAATGGTTTTCAAAAGCTTTATTGGTGGATTTTCTCAAGTTAAAGCGCCACACAGAAATCAATTAAGTTAATTGTGTAAGCAGAATATGTGCATAATTCTTATTATTTAATTACAGGTGTTTTAGCTCATTTCATTTTTTATTTAAATGGGCTATTAATTATTTTATTATGTGTTTATATTTTACAAATGTAATGTAGTATTCATTTATATTGTATATTTTATGTTGTATAACTTTAGTTCCTATGTAAATATTAGTTCCTACTTGTTTTGTTGTGGTAGGAGGGTTTTGTATTGAACAATAGCAGAGAAGACAGCAGTAAATCAACAAAGAAAAGTCAACTGTGCCCTGATCTACTACTCAAGAGATCTGATGGACTCAAAAAGTGGGTTACGATTGCACATTAGTTTGAAAATCGACCGGATCCACCGTATTTTTACACGAGTGACTTCCGGTCTGCTAGCTAGTAGTATTGACGCAGGAGGGCTGCGTCTCGCGTCAGATAATAAACTCTGCCGTTCTTTTCCCGTGCATCACATTGAGTCGCTTCTGGGACGCGTCTAACACGTGGCCGCACTGCGACTGGTGTGCATTGGTGTGCACTTTAACGGCCACGTTTCACTGCGTTCTCGCGGCGGCCACGTTGTCGCACCGTTGATGTTTCTTACTGTCCTACCGTGTTGGTCCTCTTTATAGTAGAGAAGACAGAGTAAATATAATGTACACCAAGAAACCGTAACCCGATCGACTCACAGCATCGAAAAGTAAGGGTTACTTTACGTCAGAAACTCGTTCGGTACGTCTCCATTCCGAACTGAGCACCAAGTACCGAAACGGTTCAATACGAATACACGTACCGTTATACCCTCAATTAAATTGCCTTTGAAGATGACGTCTGTTCTATGTGTTGGATTTTATCAAGTAAATTTCCCCCAAAAATGCGACTTATACTCCGGTGCGACTTATATATGTTTTTTTCCTCTTCGTTGGGCATTTTATGGCTGGTGCGACTTATACTCAGGTGCGACTTGTAGTCCGAAAAATATGGTAGTTTATTTTTAATTTAAAACAATTCTTTAAAGTTTGGTAGCACAGTAAGCTCATCTGGCTGTATCTGGATTGGAGGTGCAAACCCTAGGTGTTGGAAGAGGCGTAACGGGCACGTACAATAGGCAGGTACACTAGGACGGATCAATTTTTTGCCCTGTAATTCGGACAATATTTTAGAACTGTCCACATTACGTTTAAGGTGCATTTATAAACGCCCCGCTCCTTCATGGAAAGCATGCATTTGTGCAGACTACGCATGACAAAAAGGAGCCTTTTATGTGATTTTTCGGCATTGTTTGACGTCTACTCCAGACATATTCAAGTGTAATATTTACAAGCTTTTCCAGTTGGAAAAACAGGAGTAGGTAAGCCACGTCTTTACCATTTGCCTCCATTGTTTCCAATGCCGTAATGCCACACAAAAAAATGTCAATGGCGGGTTCCATGACATCACTTCCTTTGTATCCAATTATTACACTGATACCCCGGCTATACTAGGCGCCGGGTCCGTAGTTAATGAAATTACACGGCCCCCTGCCCCGTGTAACAAAATCTCCGGACAAGAGCTGCTGTGTAGCTTATAGTAGTTTAAAGCCATTATCCGTCCTAGTGTAGTTGTAGCCTCTGAGTTTTGCTAGGCAATTGAGAGAAGCAATTGAAAGAGTGGCATGCATCTGTTCAAACCTGGGCCCAGCTACTTTCGTCGTCGTCCTGATGTTAGCATATAGTTAGTGAGCATTGTGAAGAGAAAACAAAGGCTGGGTTATTGAGTTTGCAGTGCTGGGTTAGAACAGCTCTGGGCTAAATTGTAACGTGAAAATGACAAAACTCAGTACACACACACACTACACTATACCATACCATACCATGAATCATACCACAACAGTTACGACATACATTGTTCCAAATATCTTAAATTGTGTTTTAAATCCACGTAGAACAGCTAATCAAAACAAAGCAAAAACATTATAATCTACCATATACAGGCAGTCCCCGGGTTACAACGTACCCGACTTACGTGATTTCGACTTTACGACGAATTTTGTCTCCAGTCTTTTTTAATGTTGACTTTTGTTTTGTGATGCATGCTTTTATTTTGGCGCAGGAAACATAGGGCAAGTAGTACTGAACTCCTGCACGCGAGTGCATGTACACATAAAAAAGAACGTCTTTGCGCACACGAGGAAGAGCGCAGCCGAGTGAGAGAGGGGATAGATGACAGGTGCAAGCTTGCGTGCACATTTGTTGCTAGTGAAGCATCCACAGAGGCAATTGTGGTCAAACACTTTGGCGAGTATGTGATTGTTTTTGATGATGACTGGAAGGTAACATACATGGTAATCGTTTGTGTGGATTGCTATTGCTGTATCAATAGCTAGTTACAGTGGTGTGAAAAAGTATCTGAACCTTTTGGAATTTCTCACATTTCTGCATAAAATCACCATTAAATGTGATCTGATCTTTGTTAAAATGACAAATATGTAAAAACAGCGTCTGCTTTAACTAAAACCACCCAAACATTTGTAAGTTTTCATATTTTAATGAGGATAGCATGCAAACAATGAACGAAGCGGGAAAAATAAATAAGTGAACCCTCTGCCTAAGGATACTTAAAGAGCAATTGAAACCAATTTTTACCAAATAATTTAAATCAAGTGTGTGTCCAATCACTGATGATTGGACACACTATACCCTACCCACTATAAAACACAAACCTGGTAAGAATTGTCTTTATAAGAAGCACTGTTTTATGTGCATCATGGCTCGGTCAAAAGAGCTGTCTGAAGACCTGCGATCAAGGATTGATGATTTGTAGAAAGCTGGGAAAGGAAACAAAGTCTGGATGATCATCAATCGACAGTCAGAGAAGTTGTCTACAAATGGAGCGAGTTTGGCACTGTTGCTTCTCTCGCAACGAGTGGCCGTCCACCAAAGCTGACGAGTTCAGCGCAGAATACTCAGAGAGGTAAAAAGGAACCCTAGTGTGTCTGCTAAACACTTACAGAAATCACTGGCACAGTCCAATATCTCTGTGCACACATCAACTATATGTAAAACTATGGCCAAGAATGGTGTTCATGGGAGGACTCAATAGAGGACGCCACTGCTGTGTATAAAAAACATTGTTGCTTGCTCAATGTTCGCAAAAAGGCACTTGGACACTCCACAGAAGTTTTGGCAAAATATTTTGTGGACTGATGAAACAAAAGTTGAATTGTTTGGGAGTAACACACAACGTAATGTGTGGAGGAAAAATGGAACAGCGCACTAACGTCAACACTTCATCCCCATCGTGAAGCATGGTGGAGGGAAGCATCATTATTTGGGGCTGTTTTGCTATCTCAGGGCCTCACAATCATTAATGGAAGAATGAATTCAAAAGTTTATCAAGATGTTTTGCAGGGAAAACCTGAGGCCATCTGTCAGATAGTTGAAGCTAAAATGCTGCAACCACACAATGATGCAAAACAAAGAAGTAAATCAACTTCAGAAGGGTTTCAGGAGAACAAAATACACGTTCTGGAGTTTCCAAGTCAAAGTCCAGACTTGAACCCCATTGAGATGTTGGGGCAACACAGCATTTCATGCGAGACATCCCAGGAATCTGACTTAAACTACAGCAGTTTTGTAGAGAAGAATGGACCAAGATAAGTCCTGATCGATGTGCAAGACTGATCTGCAGCTACAGGAAGCGTCTGGCTGAAGTTAGAGCCTAGTTCGGGCCTAAAAATTCCAGCCCGACCCGACACGGCCCGCTGGTATTGAGGCCCGACCCGGCCCGACCCCGATCAATTAACTAGATTCGCGGGCCCGAGCCCGAAAAACCCGATTTTAAAAATGTTTTTATTTGTTGGAGTGACGCGGGGAAAAAAACAAAACGCAGCAGCAATTTGTTTTCATTTCTTCGAGTTGGCAGAAAAAACGCAAGTTTTCTTAATGTTTAAATAGTCTACATATTTTTATGATCATTATAAAAACATTTACACAACGAAATAACGCGGGAAAGTTTAATATTTAAAAAAAAAAATGCGGTTTTGCAGACACACAGAGAAGATTCAAAAGGATCACATTTGTGTTGCCTTTGTGTGCATAAATAAAATTGTCTTTCGTAACGAATTCACAGTTGTCAGAAAAAAATGCAAGTTTACTCAATATATAAATAGTCTACATATTTTTATGAGAATTATAAAAGCATTTACACAACGAAATAACGCTGAGAAAGTTTGTTAAATATATTTCTGAGTGTGGGATATTGTTCTCACATGGACGCGCCTCTCTGACAAGGAGAGGGAACAGCAGCAAAAAAATTAAAAAATAAATAAAAAATACAAATGCTTGAAATAACATTCTTTATTGTAATGATAACAATGCCAAAAATAAATGATAAAAAAATAAAAATGAAATAAAAGCTTTTAAACTGCAGGCTGGCCTTGACTGCAGTCTGCAACTTGCGGCCTCATGTCCTGCTCTTTATTCCTGTGAAATAAGGGGAATAATTAGACCGGCTCGGACTAAAAATGGTGATTTGAACAGCAGGATATTATGGCTTACTTACAGTGTTTATATTTTTTGGTCGTCGTCGTGCAGGAATAAGATAGCGTCCACTGGCAGGTTTCAGTGACGTTCTCCGCTGATCTATTGTGTGGCCTGCAGCGCTGAAAACTCTCTCACTGCTGCTGCTGCTGCTTGCAGGGATGCACAACACTTTTTCTTGCCAACTTGGAAAGTTTTGGGTATATATTTGTTGCATTCGACGAAGCCGACACAGTTTTTTGTTGCATCTTCCACGATCAATTGAAATTATTTCCACACCTTACTCCTACCAGTGCATTCTTGCCTCTTCCATTCCCCCGTCTTCAGTTTGTTTTTAACTTCTCGCTGCTCCATATTGAAAAAGAAGGACCAAGAGGATGAGGAGTTGTGTACACGCGGAAGGCGCCAGAGCAGGAGAAAATGAAAAAGAGGGCGGTGCCTCGGCCGTGGGCAAGCCCTACAGCGGGAGGGCAAGAAGAAAAAGCGGGCGGCGCCACGGCGTTCATGTGCGTGCGTGCACAAGCAAAAACGCAATACAGTGAGCCTGCTCTCCATTTAAAAAAAAAAAAAAAAATTTATTAGTCCGGCACGGCGGCCCGACCCGACCCGAACGTGAATGCTTAACATTTTGGGCCCGACCTGACCCGCACAAGATCTAACCTCTAGTTGAAGTTATTGCGGCCAAAGGGGGGGCCACAAAATATTGAATGTGATGCTTCACTTACTTATTTTGTTGCCTTTCTGTTATTGTTTGCATACTATCCTCATTAAAATATGAAAAAACACCCAAACAGTTATAAGTTTAGTTAAAGCAGACAGTTTTTTCCATCTGTGTGATTTTAACAAAGATCACATTTGATGGTGATTTTATGCAGAAATGTGAGAAATTCCAAAAGGTCCAGATACTTTTTCATACCAGTTTATCATAATAACAGCGTTAGAGTATAACAGTGTTTCTAACAAGGCTATTTTGTACAGCAATGAGCAATCTAATTGATTACTTTTCCCATCTTTGCAACGCCGTTACCGTTACTGAGGATGTGAAGGGGCGCTATGCTGCGTTACTACACACAGCTCACAACTGCTTGGTAGAGAAGAACCGAGCGGGAGGCGGAGGAGGGAAAGGGGTCATGACGCAGTTACAAACACGATGATTGGCTCGGAGCATTAGCACAGCATTCGCGTTAGCATCAGCATTTAGCTTGGCGAGCGTCATCTTAAACCTTCGGGCAACTTTTCTATTTATTTATTTTTTTTAAATAAAAAAATCGATTCAATTCAATCAGTTAATAAACATCTTTGATGTGAAAGATGGTCCAGAATGTATATGTAATAACGTGTAAAACATGAAAAGTAACGTCAGTTGAGTAACCAATTACTCGGACAATGAGGTAACAGAGTTCCTAGATCAATGACTAATTACTTTTTTAAAGTAAGATTAACAACACTGCTAGTTATAAAGGCAAATTTGAATTGCTGTTATTGAAGATGAAACAGATTTAATTTCATTTTTTAGTTTCATTGTAGAAGTGTTGATGTCAAGAGCAGCTGAATAAAGTCAGCAAACCACATAGACGTCTGACATTGTCATTTCGGAGTTTAACTGACTTTATAGCTAGGACTTAGCTCCAACGTCTTGGCGAGGATAGTACAATGATGTATGAAACATGTTTTTGGATAGTTATTTTGAGATTTAGGGGTTATTGAAAGGTACTTAAAGGACATTTGGGTTATGTCGCCAGCATAGGAACGGAACTCGTTCGTAACCCCGGTGAACTACCTGTAATTACATTTGGCCAACTTGGAACACACCTAATAGTCACCAGAGCTGTGAGAAACAAACCAGTGTCAGGCCAAACTGAAAAGACTAACCGTGGGTGGTGTAGCTGCCAAACTTTCCATTTCTTCATGTGTGACCCAAACGTTTCCCGTGGTCTGACCATTTGACACCCCCAACCACAAGTGAGTGAAGTGTGCAGAGAAGGGACAGTGATGCAGGATAGAAGAGAAAATATCAGGAAGCATTCATTGTTACAGCAAAAAGTGAATTTGTAAAATGTTAATCTGGGAGAGTATCATGCTCAGTGAGATAAAGAAATGTCAGACAGTGTGTGTACTATAAATGGGACAAATACCGTTCTAGAGGTGGGAGGTGCAGACGGACTAGTGAGTGACATGATTTCCTGGATGGCGAGACGAAGTTTCAGGCGATGTAAAGGGTTGCTGATGCCAATCTCCCTCTGGATTTCAGTGTCGGAAAGTGCTGACATAATGGCTCCGCTCTTTACGTTAGCGCGGCAGGCGGCTACATACCAAGCAGGCATGCCCACCCAAAGCTGGTCAAAAGGACAAGAGAAAGGAAGCAATCTTTACATACATATCAATATAATTAGATGCTATAATGATTATTTCCATCAATGCTTTACCTCAAGCCAAACGACAACAGTTGGTCCATCCCATTGGGCAAAAGGCAGGCCCTGCCTGCGCGCCTCATCTAACAGTTCATGCCTGATACACAAATTGTTATTTAAAACAATAGGAAAAGCTAAATAAAATAAAATAAAAATAGAAGCACACATTCCCCACAAACACATTCAATATCATAGCAGGCAAAACCAAAGACAGAAGAGCAGTGCAAGAAAACAAGACAGTCTCATCTGAAAAAAAAAAAAAAAGAAAAACAGTAATGCATTTGAAGACCTAATGTGTCAAAACCTTTGAAGTGATTTAAAAGTCCTTACAAAGCAGAAAAAAATGGATCTTAGTTAAGCATCTAAAAGCTAAAAAGTATTAAGGCACTGTTTACTAGATTTTTTTTCTCAGTCATTGTAATTCAAATGGCTGGAAGAAACCATTCCACTTTAATAGAAAAGTGACATAACATGCATCAAGAGAAGTATTAAGGGCAAGAAAAACTTTATATTCAATACAAAACTACTTACTAAGCATTCATTTCATACACAAAACTTTTTTTTAATCAATCAATGTAATTAAAAGACAAACCCTGTCATGTTTTGTGAAATCTGAAAGGTTTATCGAAGGACTCCAAATTTCTGTGGAAATCTCTCATTGATATTTAACCCTCCTATTGTGTTCGGGTCGAAATTGACCTGTTTGGATATGCAAAAATCAACGGTACTTTTCCCCAAATTGGCAAACGGCTCATTCTAGACCTGAAAACAATATAATGCAAAGCTTTAGTATTTTCAGGTTAAGTTTTAAATCATGGATCCAACTTGACCCACGAGCAAAAAATTCGTAAAGCAATAAACATGCTAATAATTAATTGTCCACAAGATGGCGCAGTTCATCAATCCGCGAGCCAATAAGGTGGCCAAAACTGAGAAAATAATGTTCAATTTCTAATAGAAGAACTACTCAGCAACTGATTATAGTGAATTTTGTTGCATGTGTATAAACACATTTCTTTAGTAACCATTACCCTTAGGATAGAATGGCATGCTTGAGAGCAAAAATACTGTAGTCAAAAAGAGCATCCACATTCACATTAGGTAAGAGCAATATGGAAAAGTGATCAGCCATTCAGAAGGAAAGTAGCAATGAGGACCCCAAGTTTAGGAAGAAAAAGCACAAGCAATTATGAATCAACTTACCCAGTCTTTGGACTACACAGAGAATTAGAAGAGGTGATTAAAAAAAAAAAAAAAAAAAAAAAGAGCGAGATTGGCAAAAAATGAAAATAAATTCATGAATTAATACTTATTAATAGTACCGTAACGCTTAGCTGTTCGAAGTTTAAACTTAAGATAAATTATATCAACTAAAAAATGTAAATGAGAAGAACACAACATACACAGCTGGACAAAAGTATTGGCACACCTGCAATTCTGTCAGATAATGCTCAATTTCTCCCAGAAAATGATTGCAATTACAAATGCTTTGGTAGTAATATCTTCTTTTATTTTGCTTGCAATGAAAAAAGAGAATAGGAAAAAAAATTAAATCATTATCATTTTACACAACACTCAAAAAATGGGCCGGTACTTGCACCCTTTGAAAAATCATGAGATGCTTCTCTAATTTGTGTAATTAACAGCACCTGTTACTTCTGGCACATAACAGGTGGTGGCAATAACAATCATACTTGCAGCGAGTTAAAATGGATTAAAGTTGAACCTCTGTCCTGTGTCCTTCTGTATATCACATTGAGCATGGAGAAAAGAAAAGACCAAAGAACTGTCTAAGAAGTTGAGAAGCAAAATTTTTAGGAAACATGGGCAATATCAAGGCTACAAGTCCATGTCCAAAGACCTGAATGTTCCTTTGTCTACCATGCGCAGTGTCATCAATAAATGTAAAGCCCATGGCACTGTGGCTAACCTCCCTAGATGTGGACGGAAAAGAAAAATTGACGAGAGATTTCGACAAAACATTGTGCGGATGGTGGATAAAGAACCTCGACTAACATCCAAACAAGTACAAGCTGTCCTGCAGTCTGAGGGTACAAACAGTAGCAACCCGTACTATCTGTCGGTGTCTGATTGAAAAGGGACTTTATGGTAGGATACCTAGGAAGACCTCACTTTTGACCCAGAGACATAAAAAAGCCAGGCTGGAGTTTGCCAAAACTTACCTGAGAAAGCCAAAAACGTTTTGAAAGAATGTTCTCTGGTCAGATGAGACAGAAGGAGAGCTTTTTGGAAAAGGCATTAACAAAGAGTTTACAAGGGGAAAAAAACAAGGCCTTCAAAGAAAAGAACACGGTCCCCACAGTCAATCATGGCGGAGGTTCCTTAATGTTTGGGGTTGCTTTGCTGCCTCTGGCAGTGGAATGCTTGATCGTGCGCATGGCATTATGAAGTCTGAAGACTACCAACAAATTTTGCATCCTAATGTAGAGCCCACTGTGAGAAAGATGGGTCTCCCTCAGAGGTCCTGGGTCTTCCAGCAGGACAATGACCCAAAACACACTTCAAAAAGCATTAGAAAACGGTTGGAGAGAAGGTACTGGAGACTTCTTCAGTGGCCAGCAATGAGTCCAGACCTGAATCCAATAGAACACCTGTGGAGAGGTCTGAAAATGGTAGTTTGGAGAATAAGAGTGTGACATATCTCGATACAGCGATATATCGCGATATTTTGCAACCCGATCGGTTATCGATATGCTCCCGCCAAGTATCGATACTTTTATTTGACATATTGGCCATTGGATGCTGTAAACTGCTCAATGTTTGTTGAGCAATTCCTTGGCGGTCCACTAGGGGCGCTCGAGAGTGGCAGTGAAGGTACAGTGCGCACAAGTCGTCTAGAGAAGAAGAAAGAAAGCTCCAAGTGGGTTTAAAAAAATAAAGTTTCGTAAGAACGGTGGAGGAAAAGTGAGAAAAATGTTGGTACAAATCACACATGTGGACACACTTTAGATTTTACACTAACAAGAAAGGAAGTAAGGTGAACAAGGACTTTGCTGTATGCAAGAATTGTCTAACAAAAATAAGGTTCACTGTCAGCTGGTGACGAAGTGGACACGGATTTCTTCACTGCTTTGCTTTCATCACTTGAGGTAAGAACGTTTTGCAATGTACTTGTAATTGATTTTTTAATTTACATATATTATTTTGATGACATTTGTTGTTGAATGATATGAAATAAACCTGCAACCTAAACTGGATGAAAATGAATATCGAACAACCTTACATGAATTTACTGATTTATTTGATATTATTTGAGAACCACTTTTCATCTAGTTTACAACAACACAGTTATTACTGCCATTTTGATATAATAAGCCATAAAAATGGCTTGAATAGCTTTCAAGATATATAAGGTGATGTGCATGATAATTAATTTAGCCTACATATTAAAAATAGGTAATTATTGCATTTTTCATTTCTATACATTCAATTAATATTTTTTTTAATTCACTCAAAACTTACAACAACAAAAAATTAGGATTTCAACTCAAAAGCTATTAAGAAGCTGATATTTTTTTAATTTTTGTTGTTGTTTTTAAGGTGAGGAAGAATGTGACTGAGTCCAACATCTCAAATGCTGAGGCAGATAGTGCTCAAACCAATCTTTTGGCAACAAAGGTCATATACGAATAAAAGACCCACCAATTTTATCATTCCCCCACTCCAAGCTCAACTGAAGACTGACACCTACAGCACTGTTAATTTTTTTTTCAAAAGATTTAAAACTTTTAAGAAATTAAGGGTGCCATTCATCATGATCAAATGAAATGAAAAATATCAGTGGTTGTGGTTTGTTTCCTCTATATGTGCAGGTACACAATTTGCAGTAGATTTATATTTTACAGCAATGTTGCACTGAAAAGGTGTCACTGTTTAATAAATGACTTAAACAGTATTTTTTCTATTTTGAAACATCTTTTTTTTTTTCATTTCAACAGTTGTATCGTAGAATATCCTGTATCAAATTTCTGACCAATATATCGATAATCGCTGTATCGTGATATCATGAGATAATCGTTATCGTGAGCCTTGTATCGCGAATCGTATCGTATCGTGAGGTGCCCAGAGGTTCCCACTCCTATTGGAGAAGGAACCCTTCAAATCTCAGAGACAGACCTGAATCACTTGGCCAAAGAAGAACGGTCTAAAATTCCAGCAGAGCATTGTAGGAAACTCACTGATGGATACCGGAAGCGGTTGTTCGCGGTTATTTCGTCTAATGGTTGTGCTACCAAGTATTAGGCTAAGGGTGCCAATACTTTTGCCCTGCCTATTTTTGGAGTTTTGTGTAAAATTTTGTGTAAAAAGATAATGATTTATTTTTTTTCACATTCTCTTTTGTGTTTTCATTGCAAGCCAAATAAATGAAGATATTACAACCAAAGCATTTATAATTGCAATCATTTTCTGAGAGAAATTGAGCATTATCTGACAGAATTGCAGGGGTGCCAATACTTTTGGCCAGCAGTGTATGGCTGTGGGCGGTGACTGCGATGGAAAAGTTTATGTGGAAAGGAAAAACATATAATAATAAACTGAGGATGGGAGTGAATAGGAGCCAGGTGCGCAAGTAGTGTGTGCGTGTTGTGTCCAGCATAGAAATGGCGAATGAGCGAAAACCCAGAAGTTTTCAAATGAATACTGCTAGTAAATTTAAGTTTTGACACCTACTTCTTCTGCAGTTTTCTGTTCTTTTCTGCAGGGCCACCGAGGGTGCCCATTCCTAAGCCATCCTTAGGTGAGCTCTCTGCTTCAGGAGTTCCAGCTAAGAACAAAAGAAAACGTTCAATAATGTTGAGGGATCTTAAATGTTAAGACCTTGTGCTCACGTACTAAAAAGAGTATTTTGTCTCCCTCGTCAAGACAAAAAAGTACGTAAACATGACCTTGTTGGTAGGAAAAATATCACCTACAATCAACTGTATGATTACGACTTATTTCACAATCACGGCAGACCTTTTACAATGTCTCACTTGTTATACACCCCGACGTCAGGGTGTGAAGAGTGTAAGGTAGGGGTTAAGCTCTTGGTGAAGCGGCAGTTATGAACATTTCCATCCTAGGCAGACAAGGGCCGGCGTCGTAAAGTCAAAATCACGTAAGTCGGATACGTTGTAACCCGGAGACTACCTGTATTTAGAATCTTTGAGCAGTCATCTTTCACATGAAGGTCATTAATACTAGGTCTTGTCCTTTAGTTACTGCATGATGCTGTTGAATCCAAACTTAATGTGTTATATATACATGTTTCCAAAATTGGCTCCTAGCAACTTTGTGTTAAACACTAGTGCATAGGCCCGCCATGACTCTTGGCAACCAAAGCTCTTAAGCAATCTAACTTCAGTTTGGACAAAAAAAATTAAGTCACAACACAAGAAATCCAAATCTATCAAATTACTATGTGGATTACACAAAGCTTTTTCCGTTAAAAATTCTTTTGAATAATGCTTACATCCCTGAATTCCTTATAAACATGGACATAAAACAGTCTCGATTCTTGGTTAAAAGCAAAAAAATCTTGGAGGTAGCAGTTATTTTACATAAATATTGCGAAGTAAAATGCCAATGCTGTAGCGGCTAATTTCTCCCATTGATTTTTTTCCACAACATTTCAAAATGCAGGCATGGTAGGAATGGTAGGTACAGTAGTACCTCTACATTCGAAGTTAATTCTTACCAGGACATTGTTTGTAAGTCGAAATGGTTGTATGTCGAGCAGGATGTTCCCATAAGAATACATTATAATTCCATTAATTCGTTCCACAGCCCAAACACCTACACTAAATCCTTAATAAATACTTCTGGTACAATTACACATGGCAATTACACATAGCAAAACACATGATTATGAATAGAAAATCGGAACAATACAATAATAATAATAATAATTCCTGTAAGAATGTAACGAATCGGGTTCTAATGTGGCGGACGTTTTTTTCTGTATCTGAACGCACCGCGTGACTGACGTAACACATAGAGGAGCGGTGCGGTTGAGTTTACTTTTGCTTTCAATGTTTTCTTGAGTACACAGCCATTTGCGGCTGACAGCAAGCGTTTTGTGTTGGATAAGTTCTGGAATAAATGATAAAAACCTGACAAAGCTGGTGATTTATTTGGCGATGTAACCACAATAATAATTGTCAACTTATAAAGACTGGCGAACAGTGTTCGGAGGAGTACAGTGGAGATGTATTGTTGAGCCAGTTCACGGATGCGCTCCCCACGCTGATATTTCTCTATAATTTGCATCTTGATTTAGAAGGTAAACGTCACCTTTTTCCTTGTTTCACCACCTGTACCAACCTTTTTGAAACCTGTGTTGATTTGTCTCACAAGAAAGTCAGCCGTGCGTCCGTCTGCGGTGCTGACATGTAGACGTATTCCAAGCATGTCGTCGGATGTAAAAACAAATGGCGAGTCAAATTTTACATCGGATGTTGAAAAGATTGTGTGTCGAAGCGATCGTATGTCCAGGTACCACTGTACAATAATTACCTTGAATACTCGAATAAATCACTCCTGAGACAATCCTTCCTGTTTGTATGCGGTACAGCTTTCGTACCTTTTCAATCTAAATTCGGCGTTGGATCGCTGCATGTGTTGACTAAAGGCCCAAGTACACCGCATGCGTGATCGTTGCGTTTGCGTTCCGACTCCGGCAAAAAATAGCGCCGGAGCCAATCCGTTCCCATTATATCCTATTGTTCAACGTATACCGGCCGCGTCAGTGCTCCGGCTTGACTGCGTACCACCTCCGGCGTGCCGCATGCCCGCCGGATGGTATAGGCTATTTTCTATTTTTGCCGGACACGCATCCGGCAAAATGGGCGGAGCTGGGCCTGGACGTAACAACCCAGGTGCCTAATCACGGTTTAAACACGAGCGAAGATGGATGATGAGCGCTTCATCATGGAGGTGGAAACCCACAAAATAATTTATGATGCAGCAGATCCTTTCAATAAGGACAATATAAAAAAGGAAGCTGCAAGGTGTCCTATTATGTGTGTTTTTCTGTCCCGATCTCATCATGATGCAGTCATGTCTGTCTCTTAATTCCAGATTAACTAAAATATAATGCAAAGAAAATATGTGCTCTCTCTCTGCTTCTCTGATGAATATAGACTCCGTGTGTTTTTCGTTGTTTTAAATGGCACACTATCGCGCGCGATCACGCGAGAGCTCACGGGGGAGGGGGGGGACGAGGTTGGCGGACCGCAGCCGTGCAGCAGCCGGTATGATTTGCCTGTTTTTGACGGACTGCGTGGCACGCAGGCAACACTGAACCGGAACGCAAACGCAACGATCACGCATGCGGTGTACTTGGGCCCTAACTGCGACCGACTGCAAATAACTGAAGCGGACTGTAGGACAGCCCCCTACTTGAAGGCGTTGCGCAGTGGCTGACGGATGCGACCCGTCAATACGATTATGAAGTCTATGACACAGTTACTGCACTACTATTGTATCCCACCTTGGCTAGGAGAATCCTTTCCAGGAATGCTAGGACGACCCTTCTCCTTCTTCCCAAAAAGACGTCCAATGGAAGACTTAATGCTCTTCTTCTTGGCTGCTTTGTTAAGAGAGTCCTGGCTGCTGTTGCTGCTGCTTGGGTTGCTACCTTGCCCATCTTGCATGCCAATCACACTGTCAATAAATGACAAATTATTTCTTGATTTCACATTCAATTGCAAGTGTAAAAAATTTTGAAGTGTTGAGGAGAAGGCTGACCCTCGGATGTCTCTTATGTCCTCATGGCTAGAAGCATGACCTGCTTCCCTGTTAAGGCGCATTGAGCGTGGAGTGGTGGGTGGTGATGTCTCACACTGGATAGTGGTTTTGTCATCTTGAGCAGACTGTAAAAAAAAAAAATGGAAGTAATGAATGAGCACTCAAATTTCACATCAGGTGATAAAGGAAAACCAATTTCTTTGCAAAAGTTGACCTAATTAGAATTGTTGTCAGCCAAAGCACATTAAAATAACTAATATCAACAATTAAAAGTTAAATATAACCACATTCAATTTTACAGAAATAATTTGTATCCTACGTACAAGTGGAAGGGTCCTGGTAAGTGTTCTTACAAATGTTAACAGTCATTTATTTTACGATTTACCGTAATTTCCCTGATATAACGCGCACTTGTTTCCCCAAAATCAACTTGTAAAATCATGGGTGCGCATTATACACGGGTACATGGATGGAGACAAAAATATATACCAGTATATATTATATACACCTAAAGACACTTTTTTTAAATTGAAACGGCCATGTTGTGTTCCAGAAAACTTATGCAGCGATCCGCTGCCGACAATTACGGTACATGACGTCACCATTTTGTTTCGGTAATACCACTCTGATCAGTCGAATGATTTTGTCTGTGTTAAATTCTGCTTTTTTTCCCCACTCTTCATAAAGCACAGAATTTAGTTTCTTGAACTCATTTGAGTCAACGCTTATTGCAACTCGGCAACTCTGACCATAACAAACGTAACACAACAGAGACTTCCTGTGTCCGTCAACTATATCTGTCCCTCAGGAAACTCAAAGCCAAATAACAATAGTTCCTTTTGTGACACAGAGCGATGCGCTCTTTCCGTTTTCCGACTTCAGTCCCCACTTTTATTTTACCGTAACAATCCATGGAAGAAACATTTATTCATCATGATGAAACGCGCAAGTTCTACCGCAGCCTTTAAAAAAAAAGTTACATCTGCTTTGTTTTCTTCTGGTTTGTGGTAAATTGGAGAAGTTGTCAAATCATATTATTACCGTACATATTGTCAATTTACGGTAATGTTTTGAACTACCAATGTGTTATGCTTGTGCTGTGTTTCACCATTCAATAAAATGATATTTCTGTATCTGTACACGAGCTCTGTTTTCTTGTATTCTTCTATTTATTGGTGCTAAAATTAGGGTGCGCGTTATAAACGGGTACAATCATTTTCCCTAGATTTTACAAGCAAATTTGGGGTGCGCGTTATACACGGGTGCGCCTTATATTCGGGAAATTGTGGTACTTCAAATACACTATTAACCAACTATAATTTGGAGATCTCATAATGATTATACCGAAAATTTACCGTAACCGAGATGGTTCACGATGACCGAATTTTGACCATGTAGGTAAATTCTGTTTTTTAACGGAACGAACAAATGAACGTCTTTTCAGCCCGTTTTGACTAAGTGTTGTTTAGCGATGCTCATTCCCATTTAAAAAAGTACAGCCAGTTTGCTTACGTGTGAAGTCACGTGTTTATCAGAAAATCAAACAAACAGAAGCATGTTGCCATTTACGAAACGGTGGTGAAACGGCTACCGGTAGCCAGGCCACAGGCATTTCGAGTATAGCATTAGTCGACGCTCGTAGTGTTGTGTTGGTGCCAAGAAAGAACTCGACACCAGTTATGTAGAAGTATTTTGGTTTTGAGAAGGACGACGAACCACCTACATCAGTTTGACGGTCCATTTCGTAAATAGTGAATGCGGGAGCAGTGTTTTGGACACAGACTGTACCTAGCAATCAGTATGTCACGTTCTTTTGTATCTGTGTGTTCGACTTCTCTGATAGATTTTAAGATAGTACAATTTACAATGGATAAATTAAGCATTCAGCATAATATATAATCCAACATTGTTTATGCCCGTTTAATAGCCACAGCTATTTGTCTGTATGTGCTTGCTTTATTCTGTGTCATTACTGCCATCATAAAATCTTAAATCTTTCTTTGACATAAGAGAGTGCAGTGTAGCATACTGTGTGTGTGTGTGTGGGGGGGGGGGGGGGGGGGGGTATATTTCAGAATATGTTCTAAAAAACCTGAAACCTTGCCGTCAAAACAATAAGTTGTCAGATATTCGGTCCTCTATTTGCTCCAAGTCATTTGTGTTACAATGACATTTTTACACAGTAGCCATAGCAATATTTACAATGTTGTACAATGTTGAAGTTATACAAGCCGTTTTAAATATTTATACTTGAATGCTTATTGCTTATAAGATACTCTAAATGTACTATTTGTACATATGTTAAATTGAAAGCTGGTAACTAAATCAACGAGAAACTTAATTTGATTTCATGCATTTATTCAGATTTTCAAATTATATAACAGTCTGTTTGGGTGAATTTATCGTCATTTATTGTTATCGAGGTAAATCTGCTCAATTTACAGTGATATGTACTGAAGGCCATATCGCCCAGCCCAACTTGGAAGTGGGCATCATATTAAAAGATACATGTGTACAGTGGACCCCCCACAAAGCTCCTGTTCCCCAAAACGCCGAACAGTAAACTAAGCTACCTTAAGCACAGATATACAATGTATAAGACGTGTACGAAGGAGCTATCAACATTTATGATAATAATGAAGAATTACTGTAGCGGTGGAAAGTGAAGGTCTCCCCCAGCTTCCCTTTGGCCTCTCGTGCACGTTGTGGGGAAGTGCCAAGGAGGTGCTAACAGTTTATACAGGCTCATTTATGCAGTGCAGTGGAAATTGTTCAATAAAAGTCAAAACGTGAGTAAATTTAGGAATTGAAAATAGCGCCGGAGTCTCATTCCTTCGTGATGTGATCAGTCCAGAGGAGCGCCATACATATCAGCATGCTAAAGAATGCCTGTGACTGTCTCATGGGGGGGGCTATAGGCCCGACATGGATCAGTGTTTATGTGTGCTCAAGATAAAAATGAATGGTTTAAAAATGGTGTAAATAATAAATATATGGTAGTGTGTATGTATCACAAACATTTGATTGCTGGAGCTACAATCGTGCAAATGTTCTTGCGCAGCTTTCAGGTTGTATTGTGATAGAATAGCTATGATTTTGGTGCTTGGACTCAAACTGCCAGTTTGTGTTGTCACTGCCTGGTTTCAGTGAGTTCGTGTTGTCACTGCCTGGTTTCAGTGGTTTTAAGACTGGTTTAGGGAAGTTTCATTCCACTGCCGTTACAGAAATTGCTTGTTTTGATGCCATGTGTAGTCCTAGTTTCATTAAACTATTGCATCAAATCAGCTAGTGCAGAAATGGGCCATCCATCAAGCCTCTCATACGGATCAAAATTCTACCCCAGGTTGTTACGTGCCTGTACGGCATGTAACACAGGTGTTAATAGATTTGTGAGTAGACTGACAAGTGATGGCTTGGTGCGGAGCAAGTGCGTGTGTGTATATGTGTGTGTACATACATGCATACATACATATATATGTGTGTAGGTGGAATTTACATCAGTGAAGTTTTGGCAACTAGTTAAAAAACTCTTAAAAGTCTTGAGCCTTTTTTCACCATTATGTTGACATACTTTTCATTGTCTCAATATATAATCTAAAAATGTTTAAAATGCCTTGGGTTGTCTTGCTCATCATCTTTATGAACTTTGATACACATACTTGGATACATAACATACTGCTTGTGCGACCTAGGTGGCAGGGGGACGGGTTCCCGATAAGCTTCTGCTTTTCCGTCTCCCTTGTCATGTCTATCTTCATCTTGTCTTTCTTTTGGATAAACAAACTGATGATTTCCTTCTTTTCTTTTTTCTTTTCTCTTTCTTTCCTTATGATTTTGATTTTGATGATGATGATGATGATGACGACAATGACAATAAATTCAATTCAATTCAATTCAATCGCTAAAACTTATTATTACACTATTAACTATTACATTACGATCTTAGGCCAAAATACTCCAACATCATCAAATTCCGACTAGATAGATATTCAGAAATGAAGCAGTCCCGTGCCAAGAGCATGCACTCATGCACAGATAAAACATTTTCTATCGTCAAATTAAAACTATCATATCGCCGGTTGTTTGTAGTCTATCGGTGTCAAACGAAAAATTTTGAGCAGTTTTGATGGCAGCAGTCTGTGTGAAATAGATAATTTTTTATGGCAACTTAAAATCCCCACGGGATTAATCATACTGACGTAATAAAAGGACTCAGTTTATATTATTGTGTACTTGCAGCTGATATAAAACCATAAATTGAACAATGAAGTAAAAGGAAGACACACTAAATTACATTATTATACGTAATGTCAGCAGTATTGTTCTCCGTAGAAATAATGTTCGTGCACAGGTAAATGCTAAACAATTTTATTTTAAATGATTTAATAGAGTCATTCTTTCATGTGAGAGACTAAACAAAATACTGTAATTTCCCGAATATAAGGCTCACCCGTGTATAAAATCTAGAATCTAGGAGAAAACAAAACAGATGCGACTTTTCTTTTAAAGGCTGCTGTAGAACTTGCTCGTTTCATCATGATGAATAAATGTTTCTTCCATGGATTGATACAGTAAAATAAAAGTGGGGACTGAAGTCGGAAAACGGAAAAAGTGCATCGCTGTGGACTGTGACAATAGGAACTATTGTTATTTGGCTTTGAGTTTCCCGAGGGACAGATATAGTTGATGGACACAGGAACTCTGTGTTGTGTTACGTTTGATATGGTCTGAGTTGCCTAGTTGCAATAAACGTTGACTCAAATGAGTTCAAGAAACTAAAATTCTGTGCTTTATGAAGATCGAAAAAAGCAGAATTTAACACAGACGAAATCATTCGACCAATCAGCGTGGTATCACCGAAACAAGTATTACCGAAACAAAATGGTGACGTCATGTACCGTAATGGTCAGCAACGGATCGCCGCATACGTTTTTTTCAACACAACATGGCCGTGTCAATAAAAAAAATCTGTCTTTAGATATCTATATCTACATATATATCTATATCTACACACACACACACACACACATATATATATATATATATATATATATATATATATATATATATATATATATATAATATATTTCTGTCTCCATCCATGTACCCGTGTATAATGCGCACCCATGATTTTACAAGTTGATTTTTGGGAAAAAAGTGTGCGTTATATTCGGGAAATTACGGTATGTAAACTGAAGTATGCAAAAATGTTTAATGATGGCACCTGTGTTCCTATATACTGTATGTTATGCCCTATTTCTGTGTACACGTAAAAAAAAAAAAAAATCAAATCAAAAACACAGGAAGGTTTTTTTTTGTGCGTGTCTGTAAATAAATGGGAAAACATCCACAAAGGTGAATTTGCAAACTTAAATGTAAATATCTCGTGGTCCACTGTACATCACTGCAAACAAATGGGAGCAACTAAAGCACATTCCATAGTTGTGACAAGAGTGGAATAATGCTATTGATAGAGAGAGCAGGCATCTAGTTTACCTTCCTGCGGTGCTTGCGCAGGTCACTAGGCTGAAGCGTGGTAGACAAAAAAGGAGAAAAGCAGTTAGTGGAAACAAGACAGAATAGCAGTGAAACCAAGCCAAGCACGAACACATCAAACACATCAACTCATGGGTATTTTCTATTTCCCCTTTTTGTTGAAAAACACACACACAAAGTGGAAAATCAGTGACCTATACAACAAAGAGTTAAGTCACAGATTCCCAGCACATGCGAGTAAAGAATAGCAGCACAGCAAACAACCAAGAGTGAAGTTGCAGAGTCATACCAATTGGATGGATACAGCCAAGCTTTTTTTTAATTTTTTTTTTTTTTTTTAAACAGCACAAATATGCGTTTTTAGGGAGGGGGGACTAAAACTTTAAAAAAGGAAAACAAAAGGTCAAGATGGCTGCTTTTTGTGATATACAGTTCAAGGTAAACAAAGATGTATATAATATGCTAAAGCTGTGTGCGTCCTTTTTCAATCTTTATCGGTCATGAAAGGGTGACCCCCCCACCCCACTCCCTCTCTTTCAGCATTCCACAGAGGCCTGGCATTAGCAGAGCAAATAAACCATGAGCCTGCCACATTTTTATGGACGTTTGTTTTGCCCCATGAGCAAAATAGCGAATCATTCATTTCCTTTTCTCAACTCGCATTGTGAGGTCAGGGCATGTAAGAGATTAGTACACTCCAAAAGGGAAACAGGAAAAGGAAATTGAGGGGTGAGCATAAAAGTAAATCTGATCCAAAAAAATGTTGTCTTTCTATGATGTCTCTTGGCTTAGATTCAAGATATTCATGCCAGCTACCGCTTTGATTTAACATTAGACAACTGACATGTTGGACGTACCGACAATTTTACTCACAATATTTCAAAACAAAGAGTTTCAAAATGCTGTTCAGCAGAGTGCAAAAACCAAAAGCAGACAGTTATTTTCCGACTTTACTTGCTTTTTTTCTCTCCATTTATAACAGTGGCCTATTTATGGATGTTTTTGACGAACAAGCTTTGACTTATGGTGGCGTTCCGAAAACTCATTAAAGGCTAACCATAGATGGTTAGACATATTTTATAAAATGGATATCCAAATTTTGACAGGACACAGCTCTTGGCAACAACAAAGCTTGCCAGATGCTTTGTCAGACTTCATCAAAAACCCTGACAAATAGGGCCCCATCCAGTGACGTGCGGTCAGGGGAGGCAGGTGAGGCAGAGCCTCACCTGTCATCATGACAAAAAAATAATTATAGCATCAAATTTATATTAATATTTGTCCATTGCTCTTTATGTATAACTCATTTCAAACATTTTTTATAGTCAAAATCGCTGAATTTGCCAATTTCCTGTTCAAATAAAGAAATGAAACGAGAGGTGCGGCAGCAACGAGTAAAGCCTCACCTCTGATTGCGCAATCCATAACAAACTGGGTTGATACATGGAATTGGAGCGTGCTGGTTGCCGTACATCTGCATGTCGCCATTATAATGTTTCCAGATCCGTTTATTTGACCTGATTTTCCACAGTCTGGCTAATGTCTTTAACCCTTAAAGTTTAATGTTTGTTAGCGATATATTTAGTTTTGCTGATGGGAAATGAAACCACAGTGAAAAGGCACAGCTTGCGGCAGATAGTACTCTGCCGCACTGAAAGGGGGCGTACGTGAAACTGGACTTTCCGTCAAGAGTGGACGCGATTAACACCACACCGGAGCTAAAAGGTTTGCTTCAAACTGCGGGACAGAAGATAACTCGCGCTTTTCAAACGGACTGGTACACCCGAAAAGACTGGCTATGTGGCTGTCCTTCGAAAAATCGCCTTTGCTGCTTTCCCTGCCTTTTCTTCTCAACTTGTGCCAATGTCTGGACTAACACGAGATATTGTGACATTAAAAAACTACCACGAAGCCTCAGCAAACACGAGAGCTCGACCATTCACATTCAAAGCCTGATTGCTTTAAAAACTTTTGGAAGCTCAAGGATCGATTTGGCTTTGACGAACAGCGGAAGCTCAACGGTAGCATTCAGAATGCTAAGGTAAAGAGTTTGAAAGACCTCATTAATGCAACCTGCATCCTAGCTAAACAGGAGTTAACATTTCGTGGTAACAATGAGCGTGTAAGCTCTTCTAAACGTGGCATATATGTAGAACGATTACATGGTTTTGCTGAGAAAGATGGAAGGTTAGCTTGACAGAGCATTTGGACACATCCACTGTGTGTTCTGGCTTGTCAAATAGAACACAGCGATCTAATTGAAGCAATCCTCTCCATTGAGGCGGAGAGATTTTCTTTAAAGTAAAGGAAAATAAGGAGGACTTTTACAAAAAGGGCGTAGGTTTGCATAGGGACAGTAGGGACATAACACTACCAACTTTTCAGGATGCTAACATTGTCTCCACCAACTTTAAAGCAACCTTACCTTTTTTGCATGATATAATGTTCAGTTATACAGAGAATTTAGATCTTTCAATAGTTCCATATGTTGTAAGGATAGAATTGACCCTACCATTATTAAGTGAATTATTTTCATTATGTTTATGTTTGCTAATAAAAACCAGACCTTTATTCAGGAAGTTTTCAAAATGTTTCTTTAGTATTTTTTGAAAACAAAGGTTTGAATCGAACAGTGTATCATCTGAACCAATGCACGTAAAAGTTATTATCAGTAGATAAGGATTTATTTTGCATTGATCATTTTGCCTATTAATTAATTAAGTTCTTATACATGAGAAATGTGGCCCTTTGCCCCCTTCATCCAATCTGTTTGGTCTTATTAATGTCCCGTCCCCAGCAAAAAGTGTACCTATAGGCAGGTTATGCTGTTATATCGTCCCTACGTCCCCAGCAAAAAGTGTACCTATAGGCAGGTTATGCTGTTATATCGTCCCTACGAATGTTGAGACCAAACCTATGCCCTTCCAAAATAACACCGGTTTTTGTGGTGAAGGACAGGCGCAAGACCACAAACAGTTTTAATTTCAATTTTATAAAAAAAGGAAAAGAAAAAAAAAAGAGCTTAGACTAAGAAAAATACAATAGAATATTTAAAAACTAAATTTTGGCCTTAAATATTATTTGTTTTTCTTTTCACACATTTTGTTTAGCATTCTGTAATAAATTGATTAAAGTATCAGAATTAAAAGTTTTAAAAACAACTGAATATTTCACCAAAGGTCATAATTGAATTCTGTGGTTTTGTACACCACTCTTTACTCTCATTTATGTTGCATGAATTATAGAATTGCGACGGCCAACACATTGAGTGTGTAGAGCAAATGCATGTTATTTTCTTACTTTTACGTATCGATAATATGTACCGTGCGTGCGTGTTTTGTGAAGAATGCTGATGAGATATGAAATAACCAGTTGCCAATTGAATAAGCTACCCTTTTTGGTTTATATATTTGGAAATCTGACACTAAAGGAGTCAGTGCCTCACCAACCATGAACCTCACCGCACGTCACTGGCCCCATCCAATGCTTTGTTTCGCTTCAGAATAATGATTAAAATTTAACCACGGGTGGTGAGATCGATTTAAGAATAGACATCCACTATTTGCCACGGTGTAGGGCTGCAGCTATCGATTATTTAAGTAATCGATCAATGTACTAGTTCAAATAATCCGATTAGGAACATTTAATGCGTTGCACAATACATTTTAAGAGATATAAAACAAAGGCTTGCTGAGATTGCACTTTCAAAAGACCATAAATACAAAATCTAATTCCCAAGTTTTTTTTTTTCACAAGAGCAATAAATGCATTTAAAAATAAATTAAAATATTTGCGCCTAGCCTGAAACGGTATTAAAGCAATTAATAAATGAGGTTTGAAGTACAAAAAAAGAACAATTGGCTAACTTGCACAGCAAAAATCCACTAACTTAAATGCTACAATTTTTTTTTACAATGCCATTAACAAATCGTTCAAACACATATTCCCCTAAGAACTGCTAAATATAGCTCTAAACTAAATTATGAATGCATAAACAATCATATATTGCTAAAAAAACAACAACAACAACAACAACCTTATGTTGGTCGTAACAAGAAGCAGCTGGATCAAGCCATGTTAGATGAGTTATGTCATATTCACTTTTGCCACTAGAGGGCAGTGTATCCATAATCAATAAAACTGAACGCAAACACTTTCAATACAAACCATTACAACGCCACTCTAAACGAATCCTCGAAACAATTCAATTGGATTCAAAGCTTTTTCTAATGAAATTACTCAAGTTACCCGATTAATCATTGCAGCACTACTATGATGAGACAACACTATGCTATGAATAACCATTTTCAAACAGCACTCAGGCGAAGGCTTCATCTGATATTATTATAGAACAGGGGTCGGCAACCTATGACACGCGTGTCAGCACTGGCACGCGAAGGGTTAACCAGTGACACGCTAGCGCATGGCAAAAAAAAAAAAAAAAAAAAAAAAAAAAAAAACAAGAAAAAAAGCGCCTTTTTACCTGAAATTCAGACATTTTCTGTTGCGCGCCCTGTTATTTAAGCCACACACACATCCAATGGAATTCCTGTCTAAAGAGACATGGGATTTACTCACGTCATTGCTTTCACATATAAAAAGATGTCCCGAGAATGGAGCGGGTTGGACGCTTTCACAGACTGAGACTTGTCCCGTATTGCCCACTGGCGCTCTCTGTGCGGGAAGAGCCGCTGGCGCGATTTTATAACTTCTGACATTACGTCATTTTTGGTAGCCATCGGCTGTCACAATGTTGGTCAAATCGTGTTTTATTCCAGAGTCAGCGTTCCCAACGTCGTAACTGCAGCCAATTCAATCTCATCAAGACTGTATTTAAGAGTGTTATTCCCCCACCAAGATCTGCACCCGCGGCTCCACCCGGGCTGGTATGGGGCTAGATCAGTCTTCTAGCCCCACACGCCCGAGGCTTCCGTGCGCACCGCGATAGGGAGGCTTTCTCTCCCCGGGGAAAGGCTCGCTCCTCGCGGCTCCACACGGGCCCGCGCCCGAGCCTTTCGTGCGCACCGCAAGAGCCAGCCTCCCGGGGGCCGCGACGGCTCCACCCGGGCCCGTGGCTCTCCCCGGGGAGAACAAGTGTCAAACGTCATTACGAGACAAAACATGAAAATTCATTCAAGGGTGAGTCTGACAAGGCAGAGACATTAAAACGTGCTGTGTCCAGGTACAGTAAACAAACACACCCTGAAAACCTTTGTCACTGCTAAAAACACCGCCACCGAAGCAAGCTATCACTTTGCTCACTGCATTGCAAAGCAAGGAAAACCTGATGAAAAAAAGAAAAACTGATGGCGAATATATCAAAGAGGCGATCTTGTCAGGGTCAGAGGTTTTGGTTGATGGCTTGACTAACAAAGAGACACTCAAAAAAAAAGGATAAGCAGCTAAAAGCCACAAAGTACAACCCCGAAATCAGAGCTGAGCCAAGGAAAACAGGGCCAGGGATCACATTAAGGTAGGCATCTTTTATCTTTGTAATATAAAAGAATATCTAAAATGCTGCATATAATTTACTGTTTAAGTTGATAGTGAACAACTAGCTAGTGAACTGTTGCACTTATTTTCAAGTTTTGACATTTTCTACAATATGCATTTATTTTTTAGTTAATTGAAAAAGATTGGTAGTTATACGATTTCATGTTGATGTTGGTGTTGTTTTCTTTGGGGTAAAATTACAGCTCTGTTGGATATAAAAAATTGGATGTGCGTCATTAATCTCGGTGTGGCACACTGATTGACAAGAAAATTTGAAAGTGGCACTCCACACCAAAAAGGTTGCTGACCCCTGTTATAGAAGACCAGTTTAACGCTACTTGTGGGTGTTTTGCCAGATTTAAAGATAACAGATAGCCACAGTGTCCTACAACAAAGCTGCTATGCTAGGGTCATAAATGATAGCTGTTAGCCCTGAGTTGAATAGATGCTATGGCAGGGATTTTTATGAGGACTTTGTCCGTTTCAAGCTTAGAAGGCAAGGTTTAAGTTGATTCTATTTTTTCTTCTTAGAAAATTTCGTCACCTGTTTTTTAATTTACGTGTTTTTATGGTTTCAGACCTCCTCAAACAACACAATTGGGGCTCGGCTCCCAAAATTATATGAATGATGAGGACGCAACTTGACACGCTGATGTTACTTTGGCAAGTAAATATTTTTGATCAATCAAAATGTTTTATATAACCTCTCTCCTTGTAAATATCTCTGAACACATGCAGACCTACGGCTTATAGTCAGATGCGGTGTATATACCTGGATTTTTTTTAATTGGAAGTTTTGTGAAATTTGGCTTGTGTGACTTATAGTCAAGTGTGCTCTACAGTGCGGAAATTAAGGTAATTGCTGGTCTGTTTAAAATACTGTGCAAATGATGCATTTATATAATGAGATGAACACAATGCGAAAGAAGCACTGTCTAAATAGATAATTTAGAACATAATTTGCCAATTTATCAGAACAATGAGGAAACAATTCAGCACAGTTCCTACACATCATTAATTCCTTCACGATTTGCACCCACCAACAAACCAGAACACATAGTCAAAGAATACAGTTAAGTCAGAAAGCTGGCATAAAATATTTTTGAAGGAAATAGTCATCCATTTGTCTTCATTGTTCTTTACAATGCTTCCTTAAATTGCCTAAAACAACTTCAGGTTAAATTGTGAAGGTAACAGAAAAAAGTGACATTTATTTGATTAATTGTTTAATTAATCGCCCGATTAATCTATTAAAAAATAATAGTTGGTTGCAGCACTAATTTATACAATATAAAGCAGAGCTCTCCAACCCGGTCTTCAAAGACCCACTGTGGGTCGTGGTTTTTGTTACTGCCCATCCAGCACAGATAGTTGAACCAATGAGGTTTCTGCTAAAACAAGCAGCACCTGACTGCAATCATCTGATGGCACTTGTAAAACACCAGATTAGTGAAAAAGTGTTATCATTTGTCTGGTTGGAATAAGATCCTGCACCCACAGCGGGCCTTTGAGGACCGGGTCGGAGACCACTGATATAAAGTACATATATGCTGTAACTAGTTTATAGCCAGAATGCACCCATCACACAATAGAAAAAGGGAAACACAGTTATTTACAGGTACCTGGAAATATGGTACATAGCTATGGACTTGATGTGGAATTAAACCAGTTGCTCCAAAAGGCAGGTAAGTTACAGTCTGCTGGGACAGGGAGCTCCGGATGATGTAGGGATCAATGCAATAATGCTATCAGTTTGAGGAGTAGGCACATGTAGGCATGGTTACACATACACCACGTTTGTATGCTAATTAGAGATGTCACAACATTCAAAATATTACAATATCAAAATCGCAGAAGTGCCTCAACGCATCAGTTGTTGTCAAAAAAATTCATAATCTTGTCTCGACATAAAATTAGCCATTTTGCTTAAAATGTAGTTTCAGGTGGGTTAAACACGGGACACTTTCAAAAGGACTCTGTGAAAATTCCTTGAACCTGATTAGCAGCACATCACAAGACATAACCGATTATTGGCAAATTGGCTAAAATAAAAATGTTGGGATTTAGGCAAATGATTAAATCACTGGGGAAAAAATAGGCATTTCTCTTTGCCTCATGGGCCTATCTTCCCACTTATACCATCAAACTTCTTACGGTACCACGATGTTGCATTAATTCTTGTATTATGAAATCAATCTGACCAAAATGAATCATGGATTTCCTGTATATATCATCACATGTTAAGGTGTTAAAATATACACGCTTATGATTTGTCCAGACTTAAATCAACATTACTACCGACAATGATGCAACTTTACTACAAGAAGTGGGAACCTTTTGGTACCTCACGATAACGATGATCTGACGATATGGCAATACGACGATTATAGATACATTGGTCAGGAAATCATTCTAGGATATTCTACAAACCACTAATAAACAGAAAAACAAGCTTCGGCTGTGAATTGGAATGAGTTTATCACTAGTAGACGTCCAATCCATGTGAACTGCCATCCCTCCCACTTCAAACGGATTGAACGTCTATGGCTGTCAGTGGCAGCCAATGCCAGGCAATGAGGTAATTTTGGGCCACTGAAGGTCATTTACCTGTTGATTTTCAGTTGCCTCCTGTTGATTTTGGGTATTTTATGGGTCACTTCCTGTTTATTTTGAGTTACAGAACAGTAAGTAACCTGGGAATCACCCAAATGAATAGGCAGTGACTCAAACTCAACAGCAAGTGACCTGTAAATGCCCTGAAAGTCTGACCGAATGACTGAACGCTCTGGTTTCGAATGAATGAACGTTCCCAGTCTAAATGGATTGGGCGTCAAGCACCGTCAATGCAGCCTTAGAGTTAATTGAGACACTATTATGGTGGAAGATTTTGGTACCAACTTGTTGGTTCATTTTTATTTTATTTTTTTTAGACATAGACACCTTTTTAAAACGATATTTCGATTCTTGGCAGGAGCATATCAATAACTTTTTGGGATACAAAGTATCATGATATATCACCATTTCGATATATTGTTACACCCCTATTTACTACTGTACTGACAATGACGCTATCTGATGGTTGGAAAAAAAGTCATTCTTGCCAAGTGTGATAACGAGTGGTTAGTAACAATATATCCCAAACGAGCGTTAACAGGATTCCTACAGGGTTTAACAAGTAAAATTTGACACTTTTTAAGACCATTAAGAAAATAATAATGCCATTTCTGGGGCTGATAGCGTTAACTTCATGTTCCTCTATAGAATTGATCCCTGCTAAACGGTTCTGAATTTCAGTTTGAGTAACTAGGATTACATGGGTGGAAATACGTTTTTCTTTGCTGTTTGGACATGTCAGACACAATTCTATGCCATACAATGCAATTTCAAATTTATTGAACTTAAAACCTCCCAGATGCAATTCAATACCTTTTCAACACACTTGATCAAGATTGGTCAATTTTAAGACATAAGACTTTTTAAGACCCTGCAGGGACTATGCAGAGGGAAATGCGCTGAAACTATAGAAATTTGCATTTCAAAAAAACAAAACTTGTTAATGAAGGCTTACCAGAGTCATGACACCCATGCGGTCTAGTTCTCTGTGAGGGCTGTGAGGAATACGTCTTGGAGTTGAGTGACCAGAGCCTGGAGGAGAGCTGCCTATAGGAGAACTTGTACAGAGTGACGGTGGTATGGAGCTCATGGAAAGGAAGCGGCCTCCTAGGTTGTCGCCACTACCCACTCTGCACTCGATTTCCTCAGCTCGGATGGCTGTGTTTTCCTTCTCTTCTTGAATCATTCTGAAGGAACATGGTAAACAGTTTTTTGTATTACCCTAGGCAACAAAAAAATATAAGGCGGTTTTTCTCTGACTTGTTAGGTGTCGTACCTAATTTCGTTGTTGATAGCATCGAGCTGCTCCTGCAGCATTAATGCCAGAGTCTGAGCATCAGCCTGCCCACCAGGGGACAGAAGGTCAACGGAATTGAAGAGAGTCTCTCCATCGTCCTCCAGGTCCGAGGCATCCATATCACTCTCAAAAGCCTGGGCGACATTCGCAAGCACATTGGCCTGTTGCACACGCTCCCACTCCTGCTCATTCAGGGTCTGCACCTGAGTTAAATGAACATAAATAATATGAAACAAGAAGGCCAATACACATGTGACCTGAATACTTGATTCTTAGCTAATAATTTTCAGACAAGTGGACGTCACATCACTGTGTTTTGCTCATTGATGGCTACTTACATGACGCTGATATCCAAAGATCGAAGCAAATAGAAAGACAAAGATTTTAAAGAACAATTCCTACAACTGAATGAACCATACATAAGAGGGACAAGAAATGGTTGAGTAAAATGTAATGTAACCAGAAAATTATTTAAATTTACACAGGGTTTCTGCAGGGATCAGCGAATCTCATTTAACGCTTTTTCATGCCACTTTAACAGCAGATGCTTTGACACAAATTGTAACCCCCAAATTCCACATGGTTCATGTCCACTCAGTGTCGCTCCGTTATGGACCGCCTGTGTGCGGGCCGCGTTGCCCAATGGATACGTCTGGAATTCCACTCTCCAATTGATGATGTTTCAATGTGGGTATTGCAGTATGTTACTGTTGATATTGCGGGGACGTCTGAGCCAAATGAGCACAAGGCGCCTTGTGTTTTCGTCTTACAACAAGAAAACGGAAAGCTTACTTTGGATGGCTCGTCTCTAAGTGCTGCTACTCTTCCTTTTTGGGGCCGCCTTAAGACAAGAGCGCTGCCATAGTGGTCCGAGTTATTGTCCATCATAGAGGAAGCAGACACTGGATACCTAAAGTCCGGTGTGCTTCCCAGCTGTGATCTTCTAGCAAAACACACACACACAAAAACGGTGCATTATTATGATATTATTGTTTTGATGGACATTCAAAGTTAATGTATATTTACTTAGAACCTCACTGCCAAGTCACAAATGGAGGTTTAACAAAAATTAACTTACCCATGTAGTAAAGAGTTGCTCCTACTCCTGTCCTGCTCATTCTCGGCCCTCATTGTTTCAATTTGAATCAAGAGCTGTTCCTATAAGGAAATACAAGTTTTAGAGAGAACGTCACTACTACAACCAAATACATAAGCATATAATGTGACGGGAAACGCTTTTACTTTTTCATGGTGGGACTCTTCAATCAGTTTCTTGGTGTGTTCTAGTTCCCTAATGAGGGCATTCTGAAGAAGCAACAAGACCAACAGTAATAAGGGATGTGCAACTCGAGGACAGTAGTGATTAAAACTCAAGTTTATTTTCCCCAAATGTACTAAATCCTTAAAATCAATTTATTCATGAAAATGATTGTTTCAAAAGATGTATTCACTGATTCGTTTAATGCTTTGTCCATAGACTTCATTACTATTGACGTGGCACTTCGTCATTCGTTGCGTAACGCCTTACCAGAAGGGGCCGAGCTTCATTTAGTAATAGCCGAAGACAACACACACTCATGTCGGATTTAAGCTTGGATTTTGGAAGAACTATGAAAGCTGTACCGCGTACAAACAGGAAGGATTGTCTCAGGAGTGATTTGTTCGAGGATTCAAGGTAAATATATTTTTCGTACCATGCATGCGTGATTGAAGCATTGAAGATTCGCAGGATTTTTCATCTTTGTTTACACTGATAGGCAGCCAATTTTCATAACTGACTAGCCTCATAGTTTACTTTTAACCAAGAATCGAGACTGTTTTACATCCATATCTATAAAGAATTCAGGGATTTAGGCATTTTTTTCACAATTTTCGCCACAAAAGCTCTTTACGCTAGGCAGCCGCTAGCCTCATTCACTAACAGAGTAGCATTGTACTTCGACAATATACGTCAAATAAACGCTAACTGATTGGTTTCTTTGCTTTTAACAAAGAATCAAGACTTTTACATCCATATCTATAAAGAATTTGGGGATTTAAGCATTTATTCACAGGAATTCTTGCCAGAAAAGCTCTGTTTACGCCAGGCGGCCGCTAGCCTCATTCGCTAACAGTAAACAGAGTATAATGATTATAAAGGGCTATTCTATTCTATAATAAGTTGTGATTGTATATAGAATTTAATAATAATCTATTTAGATATTATTTATAATTGATTCTGCATGTTTTCCTCAAGTATTAAGTTTCTGATGTTAAATTAAGTGATTTATTAGCTGTTGAAAATAGTAAATAAGGGGGAAAAAAAGTTGCTATTTTGGTCAAAAACATGTTTAATATTGCTATTGATCTCGAAAATATAGGTGATTATCTCTGCATTTGGTGATTTTTGTGCATCTATTGTAAAATCTGAGACGTTTATAGCCGTTTTAAGTTGTTATACTTACATAAAAAAAAAGAATCAGGATTTTATAAGGGAACGACTTGCAATTTTTTGATGCCGCTCCTCATGGAGACTCATATATGGTTAAGGTAGGTGCCTCTTTTGGTTTTGAAAATATTTGAATTAAGTTTTTGAAAACAGGCCCCCTACGAATCGGCCCCGTTTCCCGTGTCATTCATTCATTCATCTTCCATGCCGCTTATGTCAATAGGTTATGAAGTCTAGATTGACCAATATGGGTTTTTCAGGAGCGACACGGATTAGTAGCAGTTAGAGGGGCCGATTACAGATTTTTGGAGCCAATATTCATTTGCAGCAAAAGTCAAAATTGGCCTTAAAAAATTATGCAAACACTTCTTTGAATGCCTAAAGGATGTTTATTGAATCACACAAACAGAAAATAATAGCTCCAGAAGTGCCTGTATTTTCTAGATTTAGACATTTCTTATAAAGTTGAATAAAAGGTTAAAAAATAGCTCTGAAGGTTTTCCACAGAAAAGAAAGCCCTAATGAACTTGTCTAAGTATCCTTGAGCAAGATACTAAACTCCATGTTGCTCCTGGTGCTGAGTCACCAGCGGGTAGGTGAGGATATAGTGTGAAGCGCTTTGGGGGCATTAAAAAGGTGGAAAGGAACAATTTAAGTGTAACTCCATTTACCATTACCATTTAACCAATCAGAGGACAGAGTGAATACTAGTGCAGGGGACAGCAAGCAGGAGATAGAGGCGCTGCTGCATCTGAGCCGAAATAACCCAGGCTGCATTTCAATCATGGTTTTATGTGACCTCGCTCACTTGCCCTTGGGGGAATGGAATCCCCTGCCGCCATCCTAAGGGCTGTTCCATTTCCCTAAACAGCGGCGTGAACTTAGTGAAATCGACCCTTTGAGGGCTTAGTGATCGAGTCAACAACGATTGTAACTTCAGAGCTCCCTATATCCCACAATGCGTTGCAGTGGTGCACGGAAAATACGTCCATGCGGTGGTGACAATGAAGCTCAAACACCGTTGGCTGCTGTATATATACCACCAAAGAAGAAAATGATTTAAAGACCAAATGTGAATTTCATAAAATGCCAAATAGGGTTACAATTAATGTATCTAAACATTGTCCAACAAATAAAGCATGAAAAAATAATTTATATGTTGTATATTTGACAAAATAATCGCGTTTCCGAAGTTCGAGCATGAAAGGGGACGAACCCGGAAGTGATACGTCACACCGAGAACAGCGATGGCAGCGCTCCATACGGCCGGCATACAAAGCCCTTCAAACAATTCAAACAGCGATATAAGCGATGGATCTCCTCACTTGCGCTCGATGTAAGTTTTTGAAGAGTTGGAGGAAGAGGAGGAGGTTGGAATTTTATGTTGGACGGTACATGTATTCGCCAGACGCTAATCAGGATGCAAACAATATGCCCAGACTACCTGACATGGAATGGAGACAAGACCCATTGAGATTACAAGATTGGTAAAATATAGGCTTTTAATATTTTTATGATTATGAGCATGTCAGTTAAATAAACCACCTCCTATTGACTGGGATAAAAGAAAAAGTTTTGACGAATCCCCGATCATGTTGTGGAATGAACAGAAGAAGCTAGTGACGTTAGCTTTTATTTACCAAACATGTTTCGGCAAACACTCCGCCTTCGGACTCTGACAAAGGCGGAAGTGTTTGCCGAAACATGTCAGGTAAATAAACCAACTACTATTGCCTGGGATAAAAGAAAACTTTTGACGAATTTATAAGTGTAGGCAAAATGAACTCAATACAACTACGATCGGGGATTGCCACGAGTTAGGTTTTGGCTAACGTCCCTAGCTTCTACTGTTCATTCAACAACACGATCGGGGTTTTGCCCCGAGTTACCTTTCGGCTAATGTCGCTACCCTCTACTGTTCATTCCACAACAGTTGGCAGCTCTGCTTTGACGAAGTCATCAGTCATCTATCCAAAAATCACACTTTTTTGCAAATCCTTGATCATAAGCAGAACGGTTGAGGAAGCAGGCAGCTTCGAAGTGTTTGCAGCAGAGAACACTACTCGATGATGGCGTGAAATTCATTCGCTTCGTGCGATCGAAATATGTCCATTTACGTGCCCTGCTATCATTTGGCCACTCATACAACTTTTCTTTAGATTGAGAACAATACATCGCCACACACCGCCGTGGCATCTTCCCGAGAAGAAATGCAACAATACTGTTTTCTATGGCGGACTTCCCTCGCAGTTCTCTGTGTGACGTAATTTCCGAAGATTTCCGAAGATTGTCGAAGAAAAGCATTTTCGTTGTCAAGGGCGTTGCTATGGGTTAAACAAAGAATCTGGAAGGGTTGCGTTAAAAAAAAATAACGAAAATATGCTTATAATTATTTAGCCATTATTATTATTCAAAAACATGGTTGGCCAACCTTACTTCACATTTGGTCTTTAAGCTGCCAGCACGCTGTTTGAATGTTATACTAAACTGCCTTTCGAATTGTAAAATTCATCATTATTGTTAAAAAATAAAAATAAAAAATTGGACTGTATGTGGCCGTTATGGGCTTATGGCAGAACATATGGAATCACAGGAGTGCCAAAATAAAAAACCCATGAATAAATATAAGAGAAGTAAATCAATAGATTAAAAGTAAAGTAACTTTTTTATTGACCGTCACTTTTGTCATTTAAAAAAAGAAAAAAAAAAAGATAATTTTGTCATTGATGTTTCTATTTCGCTTGCCTTTTCTTTTTTGTTTTATCGAAAGGAATGGTCTGTTAATCAAATGATATTTTGAGGGACTGAAACTAAACTTGAAATAGGTTAGATTTTTTTCAACCAAGAAATCTCAACAAATTATAAGGTATAGACAAATAAATAAATAATTGCCCAAATAAAATTTGAAACAAAACTAATAATTCTGATAATTCCCAGGTACCGATGAATTGCCATCAAGCGCGGAATACATCTCCGTCTTATTGGCATGAGTCGTCATATATTTTGTGTGATTTGGAATAATGGTGCCACTAGTGGGGGTGGCCAGGCCTGGCCACGGCGCTCCCCAATAAATATGTTGGCCACCCCACTCGCCAGTATAATGTCAGATTGTAGTAGCTGCGGAACTCAAACTGTTGACTGGACTATTATGGACTATGCACATTAACACAATATACAACCCCTGTAGAACAACCTCAGATAAAAAGCTTGAAAAAATAATGAATTAGTTCAAAAGTGCAACTTTTTAGCATTCAGAAACACTAAAAGAAATGATTGAAAAACATTGTGGTGGTCAGTAAATGTTACTTTTAAAGACCAAGTGGAGGGAAATATATATGGAATCACTCCATTCTGAGGGAAAAAATGGAATCATGAGAAACAAAGAAATAACAATCAAAACACATCTCTAGTATATAGTAGCACCACCTCTGGCTTTTATGACAGCTTTCAGTCTCTGAGGCATGGACTTGAGGAGTATTCTTCATCAATTTGGTGCCAACTCTCTTGGATTGCAGTTGCCAGATCATCCTTGCGGGTCGGAGCCTTGCTGTGGATCATTTTTCCCCCAATTTCCATCACATGTTTTCAATAGGACTGAGATCTGGGCTATTTGCAGGCCATGACATTGACTGGATGAGTCTTCCTCCAAGGAATGCTTTCACAGTTTTAGCTCTGTGGCATGATGCATTGTCATCTTGGAAAATCACAAACATATTTTCAATTGAAGAGATAAGAAAGCTGTCTAAAATTTCAATGTAAACTTGTGCATTTATTGAAGATTTAACCACAGCCATCTATCTCCCCAGTGCCTTTGCCTGACATGCTGCCCCATATCAAAGACTGGGGGGGAATTTTTATGTTTTCTTCAGGCAGTCATCTTTGTAAATCTCACTGGAACAGCACCAAACCAAAGTTCCAGCATCATCACCTTGTCCAATGCAGATTCTTGACAAGGTGATGATGCTGGATGATCAAGTCCATGCCTCAGAGACTGAAAGCTGTCATAAAAGCCAAGGGTGGTGCTACTAAATACTAAAGATGTGCTTTGATTGTTATTTCTTTGTTTCTCATGATTCCATTTTTTTCCCCTCAGAATAGTGATTCCATATATATTTCCCTGCACTTGCTCTATAAAAGTAACATTTACTGATCACCACAATGTTTTTTAATCATTTCTGTTAGTGTTTCTGAATGCGAAAGAGTTGGACTTTCGAACTAATTATTTTTTCAAGCTTTTTATCAGAGTTCGTTCTACATGATAAAATGTCTGAGTGAGTGCTCATCCGAGACTGGTGATTCCATACTTTTTGCTAGGGGTTGTAATAGTATACAAAATACAACATACAATATAACACAATCAATCAAAGTATATTGGTAGGCGTATCCTGAAGTCTTTTTGACTTTTTTACTGACCTGTTTATTACTATAACATAGTAAAAACCTGAAATTATGGCTTTTATTTTTGGGTGTGCCACCCCACAGTTTTAAGTGACCCAATTGGCCACCCCTATGAAGAATTTCTAGAGGCGCCACTGATTTGGAATATGTAGTATAGCGCCACCTCAACAACATGTGGTTGATCCATGATTGTCTGGCCTGTGAGTGAACGACAGCAAGCATGTTCCATTTAAGTCTTTCACTCCGACGCCGCCCACTTTCCCTCCAAGTGGTCTCCGTGTGACGTCATAGCAAGTACCTAGGGCAAGTGAGCGAGGGCAACTCCAACTGGTATTGAAACGCAACCCCAGTTCTAAATTGATTTTTTTAATACCGGACGGTCAGATTAAAAAAAAAAAAAAAAAAAAAAGCCCGACACTGATATACGTCAAACTTCCAAAAATCCCGGCCGATAATCAGTCTATTAGCGCGCCATTTTCGGCCAGCTACGTGAATCCTAACAGTTCTCTCCCAGATTAGAGGCCAATGCTAAACAACAGTTGATTGGTTGAACATGTTCCTTTAGCAGGGTTTCAACAGGTATCAGCATATCTCATTTAATGCTTTTTAATGCCAATACCCAAATGCAGATAGTTTCACACACACAAATTGTAAATTGAGTTGTCTGATAATTACTTTTTAACTGATATCCCAATATTGCCCAACTCCAAAAATCTGATATCAAACCATTACCAATATATGCGGTCGCGGACTTAACATATTATGGCTAATTGTATTGTGATACCCCACTGGATAGTGCAAACATCAGTTTTTTGGGATCAAATGCAAGTGCAAAAAGCCAATAATGCCCTGCCATATCACATATGACTTACACAGTGCTTCTGGTTGAAAATAACAACAAAGGCACGTAGGTATGTAATGAGTAATTCATTTTCAATCATTTATTGTTCATTTCATTTTTGCACCATGAATGCAAATGGTCTACTCACATAACAAATCCCAAGCATCTTAGTTATCTAATGGTCAATTAGCATAACTGTTGTGCTACTCTGTGACCAGCCCTTGTACAAATGTAGAAGACTTCAACATTCTCTTTGAAAGCAAGATGCACATAGGCCCAAAGCCGATAATGAAAAACCGATATCTTTATTATCCAACACAATTTCCAAATGCTTTTATCGCACAACTCAAATTATACTGAAAGTTTTTTTAACTTTCAAGTTCACATAATTTTTAATGCCTCAAATGTTTAAATGCTTTTCAAACCTGAATTTTGACAAATCCATTGAATGACTTATTGCTTTTTAAAGACCTGCATAAACCCAGTTTATCTTCATGTGGCTTGAAACTTTAGCTTTGTAAAAGATGCTAAAGAAAGAAAATCAACAACATCAATATTCTGAGATTCATTCTTGAAAAAAAAAAAAAAAACGTCTGATTTATGCAAAATTTAATTGAACAAATCACAATTTTATATTTAATACTTCTTATTTTTCTCTTTTCAAGTTGAGAAATGGCGTTTACCTCCAAGGAAAAGAAATGTTGTAACTTGGAATATGTTCAAATGCCGTCACCTAAGACCCAAGCGTGCCTTAAACCGGAAGTTTAGGATTTTCGAAATTAGGCTTAATCTTCGAGTTAGCAGGGGTTTAGTTAGTTGGTGGCGTTGATTTCAACAAATTCCATTTCGTTTGTAAGTTATTTGTTAGTTTCAGGGCTCCGGAGTAGCTAAGCTAGCGCAAGTCAATGGCACCATTGTAGCATGCCAATAAAAAAACGATACACATCTTCGAACAGATCCAACATAGTAAAATAAATTCAAAACACAGATCATTGTTTCAAAACACCTATGAGGCCAAAACAATGTCACGCCAAACTGCCATAATTCATTTCATTCTACAGGAGTATTTTTATAGATGTGTAATACGACACCAAAAAAGAGGAGTGCTTCCGCCACTCGTTCTCACGCTGCATTCGAGGATGGTGGGAAGTCGAACTTAGATCCCTCTCAGAGGGTACCAGATGCGACCTTAAAGCATTCCAAGCGAATGTAAACAGCAAAGATGGCTGATCGACACAAGTTTTTTATTTTAGCCTTCAAAAGACATTTTCACCTCCAGCAAACCTGACTGCTCATAAGCGATCAAATAGTGAAGGCGCACTAATGATATTTTTCCAAATCAGATGTTGAAAACGGACTTCCCACCTCCCTCGAATTCAGCATCAGTCTGCTGAGTTAACTGATGGCAGGCAACATGGCAAAATGTGCATTTAGAGGCTTTGGAAACATACAGAAGAAACAGGCAAAGGAAGGTTTCCACAAATTCCCAATGAAGAACGAGGAAAAATACAAACTGGTCACTTGCTGCTGGCTAGGACTTAAAAAATCAGTTGTGAAAAAAAAAAAACGTGATATTACTCCGCCCTGCTCCTCTTCAGAGCTTCTGGATTTCAAATGTAGCTGTTCATACTGCAATTATTGACATGCAATGGTCAGTTTTAATTATTTCATCCTGAAAACATAGCCAACACTATTGATTGCATGAGTCATCGATGATTTTCATGTGTGCATGTGTCGTTTTTTATTGGCATGCTATAATGGTGCCATTGACTTTCGCTAGTTTAGCTACTCCAGACCCCTGAAACTAAGAGATAACTTGCCAATGAAACGGAATTTGTTGAAATCAACTCCACCAACTAACTAAACCCCCGCTAACTCGAAGACTAAGTCTAATGTCAAAAATCCTGAACTTCCGCTTTAATGCAAAGTTTGGAAAAATTGACGTCACAGGAGGCGTTCATATTTAACACTTGTGAAACTGTTCACAGAATCTACAAATCTTAAACTTCCTCTTTCGAATTTAAATGAATAAAACCTTGGATGCTCAGCACCGAAAATGGTCAATTTCATTGAGCTAACTTCAGTAGTTTCCAGGATACAGTAATTGCTTTAATTTTTATTTGTATATCGAATGGCATTAGAATACAACCAAACAAGCTATCACAACACAAATAGACGACAACTACCTTGTCCTCCAGAGCAGACATCCTCTCTTTGAGGTGAAGCTGGAGTCTTTCGTTAGACTCAGACAGTAACTTGTCGACTGTCTCAGAGAGACGCTTGTTGTGCTCTTCATTCATCTTTTCTCTTTGCCTCGCCTGAAACAGAAATGAAAAGTCCAAATCAGGGCGCCAACTGATGATTATTTTTATAATCAATTCATCGGACATTAATTAAACGATTAATCGGATTAATGTCACTTTTTTTTAGATATTCTTCACAATTTAATTTGAAGTTGTTTTGGGCATGTTCTAAGTAACAGTGAAGATAAAATGGATGACTATTTCCTTCAGAAACGTTTTATTACAGCTTCCTGACTTAAGTGTAGTCTACAACTGTACTGTTTTAAATACATACAACTTTTTATTTTAAAACATAAAAGTTTTAAATAAATGTTCTGAGTATAAAATAAAAATAATTTCTCAGTGCACAAATCGGACAAAAGTCCTGTTCGTTCACATTAAAAAAAAAGTGCTACTGATTAAAAAAAAAAATTTCTTGTGGGCAAATCTCTGCTATAAATTTTGTCAGTGACTCATTTATGTTCTTTAAACAAAGTAAAACAAAAAAATTCAAATAAGGAGGAGGCAGACTAACGAATCAGTTTTCTTTATCAAACAGTTGTTCACAAATACAATCCAAATACAATCCCAAAGCACACTCTTGTACGACAATTTACAGTTTGAATGGAAATTTGTGTTCAAAGTAGACTAAGCTTTATGTGTGTGGTTTCTTTCTAAAAATAAATCAGACAACTTTACTAACTAACAATAACTCACGTGCTAATATGCTTCTCCAAAATACAATACAGACAGACACTTAAGACGATGACTAGCATAATCGTTATCTTAGCGCTCTGTGCTAAGTAGTAACGTCTAATCAACAAAGAATACAAAAAATATAATTGGCTTCATTTACCTACAACTGACAAAGGTACACTGGATCTAACAACACAAAAGACAATCTAACTCTCGACCAGTGTTGTTAATCTTACTTTTAAAAAGTAATTACAGTTACAAATTACTTCTCCCAAAAAGTAATTGAGTTAGTAACTTACCTCAATGTAAGAGTAATTAGTTACTTGACAAAGTAACTGGTGTTACTTTTCATGTTTTACACATTATTTACATGATCCATTCTATAACGTCTTTCACATCAAATATGTTTATATTAACTGATTGAATTGAACGGGGAGTTTTTTCCCCATTCCCAAAAAAAAAAAAAAAAAAAAAAAAAAAAAAAACAGGTCTCACTATGTGAAGTTCAAAGGGTTTTAGGGACAATAGGCCCTAGCCCCACTCTTTACCCTAAACTAAAAGAAATAGGGGTATTGCAGATATTGTGATAACTAGATTGTAACTTTTGCTATGTTTGGAAGTCATTTAATATTGTGAATCAACCGTTAAAATTGCTCCCGTTATTGCATTAGTTCCCTTCTGTCTCCTTTCGAAATGTGAAAGTTTTAAAACTGTTTCACAGAATAGAATAGAATAGAATAGAATAGAATAGAATAGAATAGAATAGAATAGCCCCTTATTGTCATTATACAGTTGTACAATGAAATTGTGGAGCATCTTCCTTTACAGCGCAGAACAAGTAAAGATCTCAAAAGTGACAAGCAAGATTAAAGGTATAAAACCTACAGTGAATAAATATAAAATGTGTATGAGGTAGTCCTATGTTCAGGCCGTGCAAATAATTGAAGTGAAGAAGCAGCAGTTGACAGTGAAGGCATTGAATATTGCACATGAATATTGAACGTAATTAAGTATTGCACATAGAATATGTTTGAATAGAAGTAGCAGCATTTGACAGCGAGGTATTGAATATTGCACATAGTAAGTATTGCACATAGTATATTGCATGTAAATGAATAATGGACATTGGGTGATGTGGTGTTACATATGGTTGTTCAGGGTGGGGATGGCTCTAGCTAAGAAACTGTTCCTCAGTAATCTTTTAAAGATAGATTCCAGTTAAGATTTTGCCGATTTAGGGGTATTTTATTTTAGATAAAAAGCTACTTAGGTTTGCTACAACAGAGCCTTCCTGAGAAGTCAAAGGCTTTAAAGCAGAAATGTGAAGAAATTTCATAACATGCCAAATAGGGTCACAATTAAAGGAATTAAATATTGTCCAACCACTAAAGCATGAAAAAAATAATTTATATGTTGTATATTTGACAAAATAATCGCGTTTCCGAAGTTCGAGCCTTAGAGGGGACGAACCCGGAAGTGATACGTCACACCGGGAACAGCAATTGCAGCTCCATACATACGGCCGCCATACAAAGCCCTTCAAACAATGATTCAAACAGCGATATAAGCGATAGGTCGAGCGCAAGGGAGGATATCCAAGTTTTTGAAGAGTTGGAGGAAGAAGAGGAGCTTGGAATGTTATGTTGGACCTAACATGTATTAGCCAGACGCTAATCAGGATGGAATGGATACAAGACCCATCGAGATTACAAGATTGGTAAAATATAGGCTGTTATTATTTTCATGATTTGAAGATGCAGGCATTTGCACATAATTTTATGTTTTTGTCTATCTGATGACATTGTTAAAAAAAAAATAATAATCAGACTTCATGTTCATTTTGGCAGATCCGGCAGCTCTCGTGCATATAAAATAATAATATAAAAACGCTGGAGGGAAAGAAGGAGATGAGTCGTTGATGGCTTTCTCCACTTTATTGTGGCAACAATAAGAAAACAAAATAATAGCGGACTGCCGCCACATTCGACCGCGAAGTTTTGCTTCTCGCTGATCTCCTCCTCGCCTCCTACTACTCCAGCGTCTCTTAAACGGATCGTGCATAGTGTCTTGTTATAAGCTTTTTGTTTACAAATGTATCGAACACACGACGTGCTGACAACTTTGTTTCTTTATTAACACATGAAGCTAACAGTACGAACACGCCTCGGGGCTCTCGGCAGGAAGTGGCGTCTAATGGCGTGAGGAAATGTAGTTTTTTCACACAAGCGAACAGATTACAAAGCACCACTTCAGTGTTGTCCCTAGACTACATTTCCCATGATTTACTGCGTAACCTCCGCGCTCGCTGATTCGCTGCCAGACATTAAAACCAACATGCTTGTTGTTGTCACCTGTCAGTGGCTCTCGTACACAAACACAAACTAGAAGGCTATCAAGCGATCACTGTGAAAGAAACGCCGAACCGTACAAATGAAATGCAATGCAATGCTTGAAGAATGAAGTTGGAAATACGTAATACAAATACAAATAAATGTGCACAAACTCACCGGTGGTGTGTGTCTCTTACGCCAACGTGACCATGAATTACCGCGACGCCGACCCGCTTATATACACATCCACACCCCTTTCCCGAGTGACAGTGGATTAACCCTTTTGGAAAAGATCGTAGATGACGCACAATTTAAACACGCTTAACCTAGCGAACGCAACAACAACTATGATCTGGGATTGCCACGAGTTAACTTTCGGCTAACGTCGCTAGCTTATACTGTTCATTCCACAACAGTTGGCAGCTCTGCTTTGACAAAGTCATCAGTCATCTATCCAAAAATCACATTTACTTTTTGGCAAATCCTTGATCATAAGCAGACCGGTTAAGGAAAGCAGGCATCTTCGAAGTGTTTGCAGCAGAGAACACTACTCGATGGTGGCGTGAAATTCATTCGCTTCGTGCGAACGAAAGATGTCCATTTACGTGCCCTGCTATCCTTTGGCCACTCATACAACTTTTCGTTTGAGTGAGAACAAAACATCGCCATACACCGCCGTGCCATCTTACCGAGAAGCAATGCAACAAACAATACTTTTCTATGGCGGACTTCCCACGCACTTCCCGGTGTAATTTCCGAAGATTGCCGAAGAAAAGTATTTTCGTTGTCAAGGACGTTGTTATGGGTTAAACAAAGAATCTGGAAGGGTTGCGTTAAAAAAAATAATGAAAATATGCTTATAATTGTTTAGCCATTGATATTATTCAAAAACATGGTTGGCCAACCTTAGTTCACATTTCCGCTTTAAGATGACGGCTGTATACTACCGCCGGCGAGTATCATTTCGCATGTAGTTCTTGATACATGTGCTAACGCCGCCGAGTCTGTCATTTCACATCTAGTTCAATATACGTACATGTGATATCTACCGTAGCATTATGTGGGTGTGTTTGTTGGCTGTCGGCTGCAGTCAGGTATTATTGGAGCCACCTAGCATCGTGTCTGCAATATTCAATCAAATTGCAGTAACGCACACATCAGTAACGGAAATGGAACATTAGAAAAGTAATTAATTACTCGCTACTGAAAAAAAATGACGCCGTTATATTCTAATGCCGCTAGTAACAACACTGCTCTCGACACTTAAGATCATTGATTCAGCAACCCAACCTGCGTGTAGCTGTGAACTCTCTTCTTGCTCTAATAACTGGCACGCGCGCGCAGCCTCATGTTACACTAACACACAAGGACCTAAACGGGAATGATCATAGCAACCGGCAAAAATTGATTATCAAATTCGTTGGCAACTAATTTCCAATCGATTTAATCGATTAGTTGTCGCAGCCTTAGTCCAAATGTTGATTTATTCGACTAAAGTCCGGTACTACTATGTTAGAGATCGCTCAAATAATCTTGGGCTTCCAGACTCGCCCCTTTCTTACCCTGAGGAGTTCCTGGTTCTTCTCCTCCAACTGGGCCTCATGCTGGCGCAATCTCTCCTCCACATTACCATGGCGTTCCTCAGCCTGCGCAAGAGTAAAAAAAAAAAAAAACATCAAAAACATTAATTCTTCCTAATACTTTGCTGGGTTAGTGGCTGAGTAAATTACATTCTCTACAAACTATAACCTTTATCTACAGATTAGACTTCGACGTCTCTTGTAGTGGTCAGTGATCCTTGAGGAGGTTGAAGGATGAAACCTGAAGTCCTTCAAAAGGATCCACTGGTACTTATACTCATCTACTTGTACTTAAACAAGCTAACATGATGTCACCTTCTGAAAATAATTTCCTTTGTTTTTTTTTTTTTTTTTTAAATAAAAGTGATTGAAATTGATAGTAAATATCAATAATCAGAGGTGGGTAGCAATACGTTACATTTACTCCATTACATTTACTTGAGTAACTTTTTGAGAAAAATGCACTTCTAAGAGTAGTTTTACCAAGCCATACTTTTTACATGAGTAGATCTGTGAAGAAACACTAATCTTACTCTGCTACTTCCTCTTTATTCTACATATTAGATTTTACTTTTTTTTTTTTTTTGCCAGAGATTCCAACAGTGGCTCAACCAGTTTCACCAATGAAACGTCGCAAAAATAATCACATGATTCCATTATACCAATCTTGCTTGCAATTAACCTTGCCGTTCTATGAACACACCAGCCAGTTCAATCATACGGCGTCTTTAAACCACCGTAGAATAAAATATGCATTTTACATAACTGTCAACATGACTGAGAAGTGCGGATTTTAATCTCTCAGTTTTATTTGGAACCAAATGACCACAGAAAACCGTAGATATGATCCTTTTAGTTTCATAATAGGGAGGGCACTTATGCTCTTTGGACGGATAATGCTTCATTTCTGTCGATTTTTTTCTGAATTCAGTTTTATTTTTTTTATTTCTTTGGCTTAATGTGATTATGTAATATATTATAGTACAATATAATAATAACAGTTCACATAGATAACTGTGCTGATACCATTGTTTGAAAAAACAAACAAACAAACAAACATCTTAAGCAGTTACTCACAATGTTACTCATTACTTGAATTTTTTTTTTTCACCAAATCCTTTTTTACTTGGACTTGGGTACATTTTTTTGATGACTACTTTTACTTGAGTAATATTTTTGAAGAAACGCTACTCTTACTTGAGTAATATTCTTGGCTATTCTACCCACCTCTGTCAATAATTCAACAAATGGTTACATTTTTTGTTTTTCTTGATAGGTCCTAAAAAATGACTTAGGCCATTGTTTTAAGAAGGCGTTGATATGGTATTGATCTACATGAATCCAAAAAGAGGCTTGTCGGACTCGTAGTTAAGATGCAGACGTTCAGGACAAAGCTAACTAAAACAAATAAGTGAGTATAAGTGGTATAAAAATAAAATGTATTGGCAACACATGCATCTCTGTGTTGATACATTTCAATTATTGTCGAATATCGTTTTGTGGTAAAGTGTCTAAATTCAATTAGTAGGGTCTTTTCTGGTCTAAAACCAAATCCGCTGGCACTTCCTGTTTGTGTTAGCATTGCTGTGTGCTTCAGGTAAAAAGTGTTGATACCAGCTAGAGAGAACTCAAGTGAATAAAAACAAAGGGTATCTTAGGACAAGAATATAGGCTAAACATGAACACGTATAAATTTATTCTGGTACCTCACCTAACCAAGCACTTCTTATGCAACAGAATAAAATGCCTTCTTGTTCTTTAAAAATTTGTTGACAATCTAAATATTGCGCATGCATTGCTGGCCTGGTTAAAATGAGTATCAGAACAGTTTTTAGGTTTGTGGACACAAGCCAGAATTATAATACTTGTATGGGCTGTTATTTGTGGCATCAGAAACAATCTGAATTTCAAAACCGAATCGGAACTTATGAATTTTATATTTCAACTATTTGAATGAAGAATTTCAAACATTATGGGTTATTGTTATAGGGTACCTTTTGGACTTAACAGAGCAGGCACGAACAGACTGGACATTTTGTGCTAAAGCTAGCCCTCAGACTAGCTTTGCTAGCATAATAGCTAACATGACTTTGGATACTTGATGAGAAATTTGTAATTTTACAAATTAACCTTTTGAAATAATTCATTAATTTCATTGATATATAGCTTTAACAGAGTGGGCACATTATGACCAATCACACTAAACGTACTTCATAAAACGACGAAATCTGATTTTTCCATTTTTTAGAAATTAAATTTGCTAACTACAGTTTAATTTCCCGCCACTTGTGTGTTGTTATCGCGGAAGAGTGATGTAATCTATAAATGGGGAATTTTCTTGAAGGGACAATAACACAACTTCAGAGTGGACAGTGACAATAGGGACGAACAGAACTTCTTTTTTGAAAATTTTAAAAACACATTTTAATCCCCCCCAAAAAACACATGATAAAAGATAGTTTATCCAGGACAATAAAATCATCACTATTTTGAGTTTTTTTTCTCCTACTTATACAGTATTAGTTATATTATAGAGTGAATTTGAATGAAACACACTGGGGACATAGCAAAATTCCATAACTATTAAAAATAAAAATAAAAATAAAAAAAAACTTAGGCGACTGTATCCTTGAATTTATAATAGACCGCAATTAACAATACACACAAAAAATAAAAATCTGAATGAGTAACTGTCCGACTTTAGTGAAAATACAGCTTCATTTTAATTTTGGACACAAATGGCACCCTGTTTAAAAAAATAATAATAATAACCCATATCTGAATCATGTAATTTGAACTTGTATTGGTATATTTTTAATTGTCGTACTTAAAACTGAAAATGAATCATTTGATTTGAAATGTGCAATTTATACACACGGAAAATTCAACTTTATTTTTCATATTCAGGCCTCACAATACAAATTCAGATTGAAATATGCAAATTCAACATTTAAAATTCAGATTCACATACAGGTACTTGGGGGAAAAGCAATCCCATGACTGGTAAAGATTTACATTTGGCCTATCAGCACATACAGTACGTTTTTGATCAAGTGACATCCCCTTCTTGAGCAAATAAAACACGCTTTACAAGTTTTTCATGTCATATCATAAGGAAGAGATGATAACGGAACTTGGACGTGCGATTTGGATTTTGTCACGTCTTGTAGGCGTAGTTTGGGCAATGCTCTCCTGAGCTGCAGATTCAACTCTGAAATCACAGATTTGCTGTCCTCCATAGAAAAAATTGCTTTCAAAGAAGAAATTCAAAGGTTTTTTTTTTTTTTTTCTAATTTGGGGTTTTTGTTTTTATGAATTATTTTTTTTAAGATCATCATTTCTTGACGCTTTGCCAAGCTGCACATACGAGACATAAAGATATCCAAACCACACATCCGTGCAAGTGTGTAATTGTGTGTAGAGTGCGTTTTATTCACTTAGGATTTAGCATGTACATGCTCAAAAGGGGAATGTGTTACGCGACCAAAAACAAATGTACAAATTGGCTGAGAAGATATCTTTGTTACCAGTAATTGATTGCATTTCTCGAAGTACCCGCATGTATATAAAAAAAAAATAGAATTTCGCTACTTTAATTTTTATTTCTTAACCTGCAACATGAAGCAATTATCAGAGAATCCCAAAATTTGAAAAATAAGGTCCTAATGAACGCTTTTTATCATATTTGTAAAAAGAAATGTCAAATATGTGTAATAAGCGTTTTTTTTCTCATGGAACCTGCAGATGCATGTGTTGACTTGCTTTCATCATTTTTATTTTCAAAAAGAAATGTTAAAATTCTGAATTACTCTCAAAATCATACATTTTAGGTGTATCAAATGTGATACATTTGGCAATAAAGGGTTAAAATGAATTTGTATCATGAGTCCTGAATGTGAAATAATAAAGGAGTCAAAATTTTCAGGAAGGTTTATAACGAATTTTGATTCAAATAAAATGGTATGGTATGCTACTATTCAAGTGAAAAATTTCAAATTCAAGTTTAGCATTTCAGATTCAGTTTAGAAGTTCAGATCGAGTTTCTGATGGTACAAATATCAGCCCATCGACTTGACTCTCCTAAATAAGTTGAACTACCTTTTGAGTCTTAGAGCCTTTAGAGCCACATGGAACACACTAAAGGTAGGAGAAGGAAGTGATAAAGGCAAAGGCATGAAGACCACACATAATAGTGGCATGTGGCAGCAGAGATTAATGTGTATGTGTATATTTTAGGGTTAAAACACAATTTCACGAAATTGGTGCCCATTCAATAATGAACGATGACAATATTTCCATCATAGATTTCACCTTATTGCCTCAGGTAGGATATTAAATTAGCAAGGCCTGCAGTACATGAAATAGTGAAAACATTTAAAAACAGAACACTATTCATGGATAGTGTTTAAAACCAAAATTGCAGTGTTTATTTGGTGGATTTTCAAGAGATGACTTTTCAGTTATGAAACCATTTGCACTTTTTATTTTAGCAAATATAAAAATACTTCTTATGTGACAGTGTATGCTCACTGGTACCAGGACAGTTAAATGTGTGTAATCCAACATTGAAAATGGTAGCATCTTTTTTTTTTTAAATCCAAAAAAAAAAAATTACCAAGATTGCCAGCTTGCCAGTGCTACCCGACTTTAACTGCTACCTCAGGCGATCCCTAATAAAAAGGACATGTTGTCTATTTTTGCACATAAACTCACAATGTTTTGACGGAACACGGGCCCGATAAATAGGGGGCCTGCATTGTTGGCGAGGCCGTCAAAGCTGACCGAGTGGAATCACAGACAAAGAGCTTTTTTCGTTGAAAATTCTTGTGAATAAATGCTTGAATCCCCAAATTATTTAGAGATATGGACCTAAAACAGTCGATTATTGGTTAAAAGCAAAAGAAACTGTGCAGTTACCATTTATTTTACGTAAATATGTCGAAGTGCAATGCTAGTCTGTTAGTGAATGTAGCTAGCAGCAGCCTTATGTAAACAGATTTTCCGGTGAAAATTCTTGTGAACGAATGCTTAAATCCCTGAATTCTTTATAGATATGGACGGAAAACAGTCTCGATTCTTGGTTAAAAGCAAAAAAAAAATGCAGTTAGCATTTATTTTATGTAAATATGTCGGAATACAATGCTAGTCTGTTAGTGAATGTAGCTAGCGGCCACCTTATGTAAACAGAGCTTTTCCGGTGAAAATTCTTAAATGCTCAAATCCCCAAATTCTTTATAGATATGGATGTAAAAACATCTCAATTCTTGTTTAAAAGCAAATAAACGTGCAGTTGGCATTTATTTTACGTAAATATTGTGAACTATGATGCCAATGCCGTAGCGGCTAATTTCTCCCATTGATTTTCTTCACAACGTTTCAAAATGCATGCATGGTATGAAATAATATAATATTTACCTTGAATCCTCGAACAAATCACTCCTGAGACAATCCTCCCGTTTGTATGCGGTACAGCTTTCGTACTTTTTCAACAGAAATCCGGCGTTAGATCGCTGCGTGCGTGTTTATGAATAGCTCTTGATGTGGCCGGCCCCTTACTTGAATGCGAGGCGCAGTGCATGACCGGTCAGACCCGTCTATACCATTATGAGGTCTATGCTAGAAATTAAAGAATGGTTGATGTTTTCTTCTATTTATTTTGCACTTTAATAACAGCTGCTTTTTAGTTTTAGCCAATAAATCTTCAAATACTGTGAAAAAAAAATGCCTTTTTTTTCCTTCGTGTTGTACAGACAGGTAGCGAACCACATCAATGTAAACTACACAAATAAGGGCAATGCGCATTTAAAAAAAATAATAATAATAATAATCCCTTTTCATTCTTCACTTCCAGTTGACTTCCAGTGACTGTGGCGTCAATGGCCAACAGCAGGAGACTTAAACTGGGATTAAAACCGCGTGTTGCACTTCTTTGATTTTATGAATAAAAGGACTACGTGTTGTGACTCAGTGAAGTCCGATCTATCGACTTCAGTCAAGTACCCCCTGAGGTGACAGTGGGACTAACTCTTGTCTCCGTGGGCCAAAATATGAGCTTGAAAGCGTTTGGAAAATGGTTCAAGTTCAATTTAGCAAGAGTACCACACAGCAATGGTTTCAGGACATCTCAACAGTCAACAAAAAGTAAATTAAAAAGGGCTAATACCTTTGTGAGGGCAGCTACCCTTTGTGCTAGTTCAGCCTCCACTTCTGGCAGAGTCTCTGCTTTGCGGATAGTCTGTTGGAGCTTCTGCTCTGCTAGCTCCAGTTTCTCTTGGAGTTGCCTGTTTCTGTCTTCAGTCTAGGTAAAAGGGGAACATTCACAGCAATATTAAAGACTCTTAAACGGTAATTTAAACGGTAATTTCCTCATTTTATTCTGGTGATTCCATACTTTTTGTTAGGGCTTGTATGTAACCACTATGATAAGAGGACTTTAGGTTTGGGGCTGCAGCCATCGGTTATTGAGTAATCGATCAATCTTTGGATGACGTTGATCGATTATTCAAGTAATCGAATAACAAACATTGAATGCGTTCCAGAATAATTTTTGGAGATGTAAAACAAAGAAACAAATGTGTATGCTATGCAAGTGTGCATTAACATTTACTGCATGTTGACCTGCACGTCCATTGGTGCCAATATTGCACTTTCAAAAGAGGATTAAATGTGATTTGCCCAAAAAAATCTCTTTAAACTATACAGAATTGCATTTTCATTTCACAAGAGCAATAAATGCATTTAAAATTAAATTAAAATACCGAAGCTAAGCATCAAATGGTATAAAAATTAGGATTTAGGTAAAACAAAAAAAAAACAAAAACAAAAACAAAAAAAGGGAGTTTAAATGTCTAATTAAACAAATTGACATGAAATTTTGGTAGATCCTAATAAATTGCTATAGCATAATTATTTTGGCTTAAATGCTATAAAACTTTGTTTTACACTTATCTTCATAAGTCAATCAAACACAAAGTCTAAATATGCCTCTAATCTAAATTACAAATGCATAAACAATAGAGAGGTGTGACAAAATATCGAAATCGTGATGTATCGTGATACTTTGCGTCCCAAAAGGTTATCGATACGTTCATGCCAAGAATCGAGATATTGTTTAAACCCCTTCAGACCCGCATTGTTTCAACTGGGCAAAAAAAAAAAAAATAAATAAATACAATTCTGCGCTGATTTTTACTTTATTCAAACACCAGAAGAAAATAATAAAAGCTAAAAATAATTTTTGGGTCGGGGATATTTCATGCTTTTAATAGTTATTTGTAATCTTAATGTTAATTTGTTTTTAATGAGAAATGAGCACTTTACGGTCTCTTTTTTGAAGTTGCAGTTGGTCAGCCATTTGCAAAGAGCCAAAAATAGCAAATACGGCGTTCCAAACCTCATGATTTGATTTCGATGAGTAAAATTTCATCCAATCATCTCACAGAAGTGGCAATAACAACTAAATTCAGTGTATTTATTGGTTTTGCGACGCAAACGCAAGTTGCGACCAAAATCTTCCAACATACTAGCATCTTCGTTAACTCTCTGCTCGACGCCCAATCCATTAGGACCGTGAAGGGAGAATCATTCAATCCGATTTTCGGGGCATTTACAGGTCACTCTCTTGTCAATTTAGGGCATTTACAGACCAATTCCTGTCGCGTTTGAACTCACTGCCTATTCATTTCCTGTTCTATAACCCAAAATCAACAGGAAGCGGTCCATAAAATGCACCACAATCAACAGGAAGTGACTGAAAAATCAACAAGTAATGACACAAAGTGGCTCAAAATGACCTCGTGGCCTGGCACTGGCTGCCATTGACAGCCACAGTAGTGGGAAGGGCCCGTTTGAAGTGGGAGGAGTTTATTCACTGCCACCCTCCCAGTTCAAATGGATTGGACGTCTACTAGTGATAAACTTACAGCAGAAAAATGAAGATAGCTTATTTTTCAGTTTATTAGTTATGTAGAATGATTTCCTGAGCAATGTAATGATAATCATTGTTTTGCCATATCGTGAGATCACCGTTATCATGAGCTTTGCATCACAAATCGCATCGTACTCTTCCTAAAGGTCTCCTCCCAATAAATAAACATATGAGCTCAAACAAAAACAAACCCCTATGTTGGCCTGAACAGGGAGCAGCTGGATTCAGCATAGATGAGTTATATTCACTGTTGCCACCAGAGGGCAGTGCCCCCCCCCCCCAAAAAAACTGCATCACTTTCAAAACAAACCAGTTCAAAGGCACTCTAATTAAACGAATTATCAAAACTGAATTTGAAGCTTTTTTCCTCATCGAATTAATCGATTAATCGTTACAGCACTATTTAAGTAGTTTTTTTTTTTCTCGGTGTACAGTCAGGTTTTTCATAGAGGGCCTGCTGTCACTGAGAAAATATGACTAATTCATTATCATATCCAGTATTGAAACAATAAAGATGGAATGCAGGTTGGTAGAAAACCTTTACATCAAACAATTTAAAGTTCAAACCTAATCGTATGCAGTAAGGATGCAACAAATGGAAAAGCCTTGGCTTTAGCCACAAATTAAAAATTAGGAAACCTAGCACCCAAAAATAACTACGTGAAAAAAACAAATTAAATTGGATCATTTAGTGCACTTTGACACATGTTTTTAGATCGGTTTCCTAGTTTTTGCACTAAAATTTAATGTCATTTGTTTTGTTTTATATATCTACACATTTTATTTATTTGACTTGTGTATGCAAATGTCTTCCAACAATCTACAATCCCAGGAGGCTCAAGATATTGTTTGAAAGTTGATGATTCTGAAACCCTTGCTTTATTAACCTATGACACCAAGGCGGCTAGTTCAAATGGATGAAGGCAAGAGCAAAGCATATGCTACAAGCTTGCAAGAAGATAGCGAATGCATCGCAGCAGGCAGGTTTCCCCCCCGCATATGAACACTCCGCAATGCCCTCAACTGCGACCCATAGCAACTATAATAATGGGTGAAGGCTAGGTTAAAATTGAAAACAGTGCCGACGCAAAAACCAAAATGAAGTCTGTCAGCTAAGTTTTTTTTTTTGCAACAACAAAAGCACATGAACAGGGCACACTCCTAACTATTGCTGCAACGATTAATCAATTAACTCGAGTAATTCAAATGGAAATAAGCTTTGACTCAAATTTTGCTGTTTTGAAGATTCGTTTGCTTAGTGTTGTAATGGTTTGTTTTTAAAGTGTTTGTATTTAGTTTTATTAATTTGGGTGGAGACACTGCCCTCTAGTGGCAACCGTGAATATAACTCATTTAACATGCTTGAATGTTGTTGCTCCCTTTTAAGATTAACATGAGGTAAGTTTTTGTTTGAGCTAATATGTTCTTTATGCATTCGTAATTTAGTTTATTTTAGCAGTTTTTGAGGGAATATGTGATTGAACGATTTGTTAAGAGCGTTGAAAAAAATTGAGCATTTTTATAGCATTTTAGCTCATGGACTTTTGCTATGCAAGTTAACCAAATGTTCTCTTGTTGTACTTTGATCCTCATTTATTTTTTAAAACCGTTTGAGGCTTAACTCAAGTGTTTTATTTTTAAATGAAAGAGCAATTCTGCAGAATTTGAAGAAACACTCAGTAATTTTATTTTGTATGCATTTAATGGTCTTTTGAAAGTGCAATCTTAGCAAACCTTTGTTTTATATATCCTTAAATGTATTCTGCAACGCATTAAATGTTTCTAATCCGATTATTCGAACTAACAAGTTGATGGATTAATCGAATACTAAAATAATCGATAGCTGCAGCCCTACTCCTAACTACCAATTAGCAAGTAGTAAGGATTATCTTTCCCCGAGCACATTTAGACAGGACAATAGAAGGATAAAAATGAAAAATTTTATTTAGTTTCACAATAAATCACCTTTCATTCAGCATAAATTTCCTTTAAACTTTTTGGCCTTACATGCGATGATTTCTACAGATTCTCGGTAAGTTTTTATTATATAAAGGACCGTAGATGATTAAATCCCTGAATTCCTTGAAATTGTTTTCAACTTTTCGACTATTTGCTCACACACTTGTTCACAAAGACGTGAACCTGCCCCTATCTTTGCTTGTGAATGACCTAGCAGTTTAAGGAAGATCTTGGACATCCACCAGTTCCCAATCAGCCAGTTCACCTATGGCATTCCTAAAATGTTTTCAGTATTTTTTGCCACCTGTCCCATTCATTTCAATTTGGGCTGTACATTTATCACTCCGTACTTACATGCCGGTGTATCCATATACAAAAACGCGCCTAATACCAAATGGCTTCACCTGAACAGTTGTACACTATACCTAAGTAATAGACAGGCTTTCCCCATGACTTGTCACGTTTTTAAAAATTAGCCCAGGTTTCACTATTCCTGCCAAGTTATGTAAACCTTATGCACATACTTACATACTTGTAATTGGCTAACTTACTTGTCTAAAAAGGGATTCCTTGTTAGCCACTTCATTCTCCAGCTTGTCATTCAGGTCGTGGACGGAGGTCGCTTCCCGCTGAGCCGCTAGGTACCGCTTCTCCAGAGTGGTGATCCTCTCCTCCATATCCTCCTTCTGAGCCATAGACTATAAAAGCACAAATCCAAGCCTGGTTGCCAAAAAATTTTTTTTAAAAAAAGAATAAAGTAAAATAAATTACTAGGGATGTTCCAATCCGATCGCGCCATTTTTCAGAGGACCGGAATTTGGTGAAAAGGATCAGATTTTGAATTTTAAAAAATACATTTATGTTTTTCTGCTTCATGCCCGTACAGCATCTAACCCTTCCTCCTGTTGCTTTTCTTGGCCACCAATGCAGCTGGTGACTGTTTGGTACTTAAAATTAACAATGATTGACAGGTTTGTAGCTTTGATCTGGCGAGGGAGGGCTTGGTAGCGCTACAATCAAAGGCACAAATGTATTAAACATCATTTAGTCAATTTTCGTTGCCAAGAGGCTGTTCTCAGCGCAAGGGCTTGAGGGAATTTGATTGGACTCACTGAATGAATCATTGAATAAAGACAATAATTTTTCTACGTTATTCTTGTTCAACAATTCCACGTTATGAAGGCTGGATGAAGGATGACTGTGTAGGATAGTGGTTAGTAGAGGCGTGCAAAATTTCCGAATCTTAGATTATTCGCGATTCGGCCGTGGAAGATTCGAGAACGATTCACAAACATCCAAATTCCGTTTATTGAATTATACCAGGTAAAGCGGAAGTAAAACACAGTAGGCGCGGTCTTTGGGACGCAATGAGGAACGGACCGAGAGTAAATATCATGTTCAACTCATGCCGCTAGATAAGAAAACAATCATACCTGAATGCGGCCGACAGCCACTACAAACTCAGTAACTCAGTACTTGGTATTAGCAGATTCTCAAAATCAGGTGCCTCTGGTGAAAAACATGCGATCGGGACATCCCTAAAAACTACCTTAATTGTGATTTCTGTTGATTTGAAATGACAAAATAAGATTGCACTACTAACACAGGCAGAATTATCTGTAAATATTTTTTTCCTGGATATTCAATTCGGAAAAGTTTCACCGCTGCCGCATAATTTTCCTCGAGACAAAACAAATGGAAAACATGGGAGAGAGGAGGAAGTAAAGCTTCCCTTTGATTCTCAAGAGCACACCATTATTGTCAATTTCTCTTGAAAGCATAACTGCAGAATTCTAAAACTGTGTGTGTATTGGATTCGAGAGCGGACAATGTTTTTTAAAAATTGAATGAAAAAATAAATACATGGCTGGGGGTATAGAATGCAAATGTACTAAGGATACTCTACAAAACCTTAAGGAGACATTGCCCTTACTTCTCTGAGGTCTCTCTGTAATCTTGTATTCATGTCTTCAGACTTAATGAGGTCTTTTCTGGCCGTGTCCAGATCTTCCTCGAGCTCACTGATTCTGGATGCCATTGCAGCCATGCGCTCTTTCATTTGGCCTAGATCAGCAGTCTGACGGTCCACCACCTCCTGGAGTTCCCCAACCTTGCCGAAACTATGACCCGTCTCATCCTCTTGACTCAGTGAGCCGTCTGATGACCGCTGTAGATAAAGAATAACTTATATGTACTGCAGTGTTAAATCCTCAGGGCCTTATACATCTTCAAAGAAGGACTAAACATATTCTGGGACAATAACAATTTCATTAAATAAGTGCATCAACACATTTCCTTTTATTTGTGATCTAGTCATATCTATTGTCCAGTTCACATCAGCAACGAAGGGGTTACAATTCTGAAAGCATATCATCCAATCCGAATTGTCAAACTCTAACAAAACCAGAGAGCTGGCTCATATTATTGAAATGTTCACCGAAATTACGTTCGCTAAGTCGCTAACCGTAACCATTACATGTGCATTTGTCTTCTGTTTTCAGCATGCATGAGGTGTCAGTTGTAGATTTTTTTTCTATTTTTGGCATCGTTTGCAAATGCTATAAACCACCGATTTTGTCATCTTTAGCCTCAAGTTTGCGTTTTGAAGATGACTGCCAATGCTATATAGCAGGCTAAAGTGGTTCGTACATTGTCTTTTTCCATCAGCCTCAAAGTAGCAATGCTAACGTTTAACTATGTTTAATAAAGATGTGTTTTCTTATTTTATATTTCTGAACTTTAGTTCTATGGTGTGTTGATGATCAATAATCATCTGTTAAAAGGAACTGGAGCCTAATATGCAATCAATACGCACGTTTGCCGAGTGCACTTGCACTTGAACGCACAAATGTATGGACACACGGTGATAAATCACAGCCGGGAAAATGACTGACCCAATTTTTATTTACTGTGCGATTAATTGACTTATTGCATATTGCGACTGCCTTAATATTGATTATAACTTCAGGAATTTGAGGTAGGGCTAACTTATGTGTGTTGGTTGGAGGGTGATGGGTGAATGACTCAGTCACATTTGTTTATAATACAATTCGTAGATTCTTGTGCAGTGCCCCTCAGTTGTTGGAAGAATCACTAATCTCTGTTAGCCGATGCCAATGTCACTGAAGCTTGAGAACCTTTTCGTTTTCGTCCTTTTGCAGTCGCAAACATGTGCCTTGATCCCACCTCTCCCGTTGTGTTGTCGTATGCTTCGGACAGACTGTGTGGGGGTGAGGAATGGGTGAGGAATTAACCCACCTCTTTTTTATCTCCTAATCTTATGTACCCTATTTTCTGCACTATAAAGGCGCATCTAAAAGCCTTTAATTTTCTCAAAAGCCGATAGTGCGCCTTATAATCCGATGTGCCTTAAATATAGATCAGCAACAACTACTACTGCACCTTTGAATGTGGTGTGCCCTATATATGAAAACAGTTTTAAAATAGACCATTCATTGAAGGTGCGCCTTATAGTGCGGAAAATATGGTAGTTTAAATAACGTCACCATGTTGTTCAGGGCATTGTGGAATCCAGAGAATTTGCATATACAGTATATTAAAGGCATTGTGGAATTAGTCCTTGATAAAATGGAAAACCAACTAACCAGGAACAGTCACTGATGGCGCTCTTGGCCTCATATAGTGGTAGGGGTGGACCAGAAAACATGAAAAATTTGTGACCGAATTAAATTTTAGACCTCCCAAAAAAGTCCTGGCAAAAGACATTTCTGTCGATAACTCAGAGATTCAGCGCTCAATTGTTCTCAGCTTGTGCCCATGTTTTCAGCACTTATCTTCAAACCAGGCGCGTAGGTATCCATAGGGACGGTCAGGACATCATTCTTCCAACTTTTCAAGATGCTCAAATTGTCCCCACCAAATTTTAAGCAAACTTCCATCCATCCATCCATCCATTATCTTCCGCTTATTCCGGGGTCGGGTCGCGGGGGCAGCAGCTTCAGCAGGGAAGCCCAAACTTCCCTCTCCCCAGCCACTTCAGCCAGCTCCTCCGGCGGGATTCCAAGACGTTCCCAGGCCAGCCGAGCGACATAGTCTCTCCAGCGTGTCCTGGGTCGACCCCGGGGCCTCCCGCCGGTGGGACATGCCCGGAACACCTCTCCAGGGAGGCGTCCAGGAGGCATCCGAACCAGATGCCCGAGCCACCTCAACTGGCTCCTCTCAACGCGGAGGAGTAGCGGCTCGACACCAAGCCCCTCCCGGATGACCGAGCTTCTCACCCGATCTCTAAGGGAGAGCCCGGACACCCTGCGGAGGAAACTCATTTCGGCCGCTTGTATCCGGGATCTTGTTCTTTCGGTCACGACCCACAGCTCGTGACCATAGGTGAGGGTAGGAACGTAGATCGACCGGTAAATCGAGAGCTTCGCCTTTTGGCTCAGCTCCTTCTTCACCACAACGGACCGGTGCAGAGTCCGCATCACTGCAGACGCTGCACCGATCCGCCTGTCAATCTCCCGCTCCCTCCTACCCTCACTCGTGAACAAGACCCCAAGATACTTAAACTCCTCCACTTGGGGCAGGATCTCATCCCCGACCCGGAGAGGGCATGCCACCCTTTTCCGGCTGAGGACCATGGTCTCGGATTTGGAGGTGCTGATCTTCATCCCAACCGCTTCACACTCGGCTGCAAACCGCCCCAGTGAGTGTTGGAGGTCACGGCTTGATGAAGCCAACAGCACCACATCATCTGCAAAAAGCAGAGATGAGATGCTGAGGCCACCAAACCGGACCCCCTCAACGCTTCGGCTGCGCCTAGAAATTCTGTCCATAAAAATTATGAACAGAATCGGTGACAAAGGGCAGCCTTGGCGGAGTCCAATCCTCACTGGGAACGAATTCGACTTACTGCCGGCAATGCGGACCAGACTCTGACACCGGTCGTACAGGGACCGAACAGCCCTTACCAAGGGGCTCGGTACCCCGTACTCCCGGAGCACCCTCCACAGGACTCCCCTAGGCACACGGTCGAACGCCTTCTCCAAATCCACAAAACACATGTAGACTGGTTGAGCGAACTCCCAAGCACCCTCGAGGACCCTGCCGAGGGTGTAGAGCTGGTCCACTGTTCCACGGCCGGGACGAAAACCACACTGCTCCTCCTGAATCCGAGATTCGACTTCCCGACGGACCCTCCTCTCCAGCACCCCTGAATAGACTTTACCGGGGAGGCTGAGGAGTGTGATCCCTCTATAATTGGAACACACCCTCCGGTCCCCCTTTTTAAAAAGGGGGACCACCACCCCGGTCTGCCAATCCAGAGGCACTGTCCCCGATGTCCACGCGATGTTGTAGAGGCGTGTCAGCCATGACAGCCCTACAACATCCAGAGCCTTTAGGAACTCTGGGCGGATCTCATCTACCCCCGGGGCCTTGCCACCGAGGAGCTTACCAACCACCTCAGTGACTTCAACCCCAGAGATTGAAGAGCCCACCTCAGAGTCCCCAGACTCTGCTTCCTCAAAGGAAGGCGTGTCGGTGGAATTGAGGAGGGCCTCGAAGTATTCTCCCCACCGACTCACGACGTCCCGAGTCGAGGTCAGCAGTACACCATCTTCACTATACACAGTGTTAATGGTGCACTGCTTTCCTCTCCTCAGACGCCGGATGGTGGACCAGAATTTCCTCGAAGCCGTCCGGAAGTCGTTTTCCATGGCCTCACCGAACTCCTCCCATGTCCGAGTTTTTGCCTCGGCGACCGCCGAAGCCGCAGTCCGCTTGGTCAGCCGGTACCTGTCAGCTGCCTCCGGAGTCCCACAGGCCAAAAAGGCCCGATAGGCCTCCTTCTTCAGCTTGACGGCATCCCTTACCCCAGGTGTCCACCAGCGGGTTCGGGGATTGCCGCCACGACAGGCACCAACCACCTTACGGCCACAGCTCCGATCGGCTGCCTCAACAATGGAGGTGCGGAACATGGTCCACTCGGACTCAATGTCCCCCACCTCCCCCGGGACAAGGGAGAAGTTCTGCCGGAGGTGGGTGTTGAAGCCCTTTCTGACAGGGGATTCTGCCAGACGTTCCCAGCAGACCCTCACAATACGTTTGGGCCTGCCAGGTCTGACCAGCATCTTCCCCCACCATCGGAGCCAACACACCACCAGGTGGTGATCAGTTGACAGCTCCGCCCCTCTCTTCACCCGAGTGTCCAAAACATGCGGTCGCAAGTCCGATGACACGATCACAAAGTCGATCATCGAACTGCGGCCTAGGGTGTCCTGGTGCCAAGTGCACATATGGACACCCTTATGTTTGAACATGGTGTTCGTTATGGACAATCCGTGACGAGCACAGAAGTCCAATAACAGAACACCGCTCGGGTTCTGATCGGGGGGGCCGTTCCTCCCAATCACGCCCCTCCAGGTCTCACTGTCATTGCCCACGTGAGCGTTGAAGTCCCCCAGCAGAACGAGGGAGTCCCCAGAGGGGGCACTCTCCAGCACACCCTCCAAGGACTCCAAAAAGGGTGGGTACTCTGAACTGCTGTTTGGTGCATAAGCACAAACAACAGTCAGGACCCGTCCCCCCACCCGAAGGCAGAGGGAGGCTACCCTCTCGTCTACTGGGGTAAACCTCAGCGTACAGGCACCAAGCCGGGGGGCAATAAGTATGCCCACACCTGCTCGGCGCCTCTCACCGTGGGCAACTCCAGAGTGGAAGAGGGTCCAACCCCTCTCGAGAGGACTGGTATCGGAACCCAAACTGTGTGTGGAGGAGAGTCCAACTATATCTAGTTGGAACTTCTCTGCCTCACACACCAGCTCGGGCTCCTTCCCCGCCAGAGAGGTGACATTCCATGTCCCAAGAGTTAGCTTCTGTAGCCGGGGGTCGGACCGCCAAGGCCCCCGCCTTTGGCTGCCGCCCAAATTGCTACGCACCCGACCCCTTTGGCCCTTCCCACAGGTGGTGAGCCCATGGGAAGGCGGACCCACGTTGCCTTTTAGGGCTGTGCCCGGCCGGACCCCATGGGAAAAGGCCCGGCCACCAGACGCTCGCCTTCGAGCCCCACCCCCAGGCCTGGCTCCAGAGGAGGGCCCCGGTAACCCGCGTCCGGGCAAGGGAAACTTGGATCCTGTAATTTTCTCCATCATAAGGGGTCTTGTGAGCCATTCTTTGTCTGGCCCCTCACCCAGGACCTGTTTGCCATGGGTGACCCTGCCAGGGGCTTAAAGCCCCCAGACAACATAGCTCCTAGGATCATTGGGACACGCAAACCCCTCCACCACGATAAGGTGATGACTTATATTATTTGCATTATACAATGAGTTTAGTTATATGGATGATTTAGATTGTCTTACCATATGTTATAAGGATAGAATTGACTTTTGTTGAATTGTTTTTTTTTTTTGGGGGGGGGGGGGCTAGCAGCAGCAACCACTGTAAGTAATGTAAAAAGACCTCAATGTTGTGGAGGTGGTGAACAAGCCACTAATTTTGAAAGACCGATCTTTATCAGAGTTAGCATAACATTAAACTGTGTGAATTTGGTAACATGAAAACCCGAGTAGGAAACTGCTTAGAGAGAAGTGTCCTACTGTATGTGTTTTCTACTATTAACGTTAACAAAACTGAGAAATGTAGTGAACTGAGGTATACCCCCTTCTCCCCAAATTTCACTTTCATTTTATTTCTGTGGTCCTAAAGCAGCTCAAAGGAGCTTTCATTTTTTGGGGGTTTGACTGTGCTTGTGGACAAAAGCAGTGTTTTACCTGAAGGAGTGCTCCATTTTTTATTTTTGTTATTCCTTGACTAAGACGTTTTTTCAGTTATATTTAATTTCTTTATTTAGACAGATAATGCTGAGTGGTCTTAAGACAAATGTTTTTTGGGGTTTTTTTGCATTTCTGCATGGTTTAGAGATTATTGAAAAGGTAATATAATTTATGTTCAACGATTGCAATTTAAATTTACTAATAAAATCCAGACATTCATTCTGGAAGTTTTCAAAATGTTTCTTTAATAGTTTTTGAAAACAAAGGTTTAATCGAACAGTGTGTAACCTGATCCAATACAAATGAAAGTTAGTATAAGTCAATACAGGTTTTGCATTTAGCCTATCAATTAATTAGGTTCATATTCGTGAGAAATGTAGCCCTGAACCCCCACCACCCAATCTGTTTGGTCTTATTAATGTCCCGTCCCCAGCAAAAAGTTTACATGCGGGTTATGCTATTATATCGTCCCTACTAATGTTGAGACCAAACATATGCCCTTGCTTCAAACATATTTCATGTATTGAGAAACAAATCATCCAAATAACCGGACAGTGCCTTTAAATTAACCCAACATATGGCTGACGCTTGTCACACAATGACTTTCTTATATGCTTCTTTTCTTAAAATGTGCTGCTGAATAAACTCACCTTCCCATTAGTGCTCGGTGTATTTTCTGAGTTGTGGTTGACTTCACTAGTTCCATCTGCCAATCCCCTCTTCTGGCAGCTCTGCTCCCTGAAGTAAGCCAACTATAGAGATAGAGTTCATTAACACCAAGGTAAGTAATTCATTTGTCAGTTGTATTTTTTTCCAGTGACAGGCGCAAAAAAAAAAAATATATATATATATATATATATATATATATGCCCTAGGCTTCTAGGGCATGCGGGGGGGGGGGGGGGGGGCATGTCTCAGGAACAAAAGATGACTGTAGCATTAAGTGCTTCATCATGGAACAGAGATAAAATCTAGGGCAGTTCGACATCCTCAAGGGCTTTTGTCAATCTTAATCCCATTCAACAGGAAGAATTCAAGACATGTCTATCCTTGAAATGGATGTGCACATATCTAGAAGAGTGGTAGCGGGCCACATTTCTAAAATGTTACATGAATAAACAATTACAATTAATACATTTTAAACCAAAACTCAAAGCAGTTAACATAAAGCCCACACATACAGTGCTTGCCAAAAGTATTGGCACCCCTGCAAATCTGTCAGATAATGCTCAATTTCTCCTAGATTGCAATTATAAATGCTTTGGTAGTAATGTCTTCATATATTGTGTTTGCAATGAAAAAACAAACAAGAGAATGGGGAAAAAAATATTCATTATCATTTTACACAAAACTCAAAAAATGTATTGGCACCCTTTGAAAAATCGTGTGATGTTTCTCTAATTCGTGTAATTAACAGCACCTGTTACTTACCTGTGGCAAATAAGAGGTGGTGGCAATAACCAAATCACACTTGCAGCCAGTTAAAATGGATTAAAGTTGACTCAACCTATTTCCTCCGTCCTTGTGTATACCACATTGAGTATGGAGAAAAGAAAGACGACCAAAGAACTGTCTGAGGACTTGAGAAGCAACATTGAGAGGAAGCATGGACAATATCAAGGCTACAAGTCCATCTCCAAAGACCTGAATGCTCCTGTGTCTACCGTGCGCAGTGTCATCAATAAGTGTAAAGCCCATGGCACTGTGGCTAACCTCCCAAGATGTGGACGGAAAAGAAAAATTGACGAGAAATTTCAACGAAAGATTGTGCGGATGGTGGATAAAGAACCTCGACTACCCTACATCCAAACAAGTTCAGGCTGTCCCGCAGTCCAAGGGTACAAGATTCTCAACCCGTACTATCGGTCGGCGTCTCAATGAAAAGGGACTCTATGGTAGGATACCCAGGAAGAACCCGCTTCTGACCCAAAGACATAAAAAAGCCAGGTTGGAGTTTGCCAAAACTTACGTTTTGGAAGAATGTTCTCTGGTCAGATGAGACAAAAGTACAGCTTTTTGGGATTAGGCATCAACCAGAGGTTGCGCTAGACTTTTTCGTTGTCTGTCATTTTGACTGACAGGGTCATAAAAATCCGGTCATAATCTATTTTTACCCGTCACTTAAATTTTTAAAATGATAATAATGACATATTCAATAGTATTTAGTTTTCATTCATTTTTAATTAATATTGTAATGCTTGCTTGGCGGCGAAAAATTAGACACGGAAGTCGTGGTATTTTTCTCCCTCTTTTTACTCTGCTTACCGCCAGCAACACCAACAAAACAACAACTCCGCCCCCAAAGAAAAAGAGACAAATATATACACAGGCGGCAATCTAGTCCACCAATTGGATGACGCGCTGGCACACCGGGTGCACCAATAAGAACCTCGCGTTGATGTGTCAATCACGGTGCCGCCGCCAGACCCCGGTGACGCTACAATATTCTGTCCGAACAAGCTTAACAGAATCCACACCGTGCCATCAAGCATATGAATATGTAACTTTTTCTCTGCAGTGACAAAAACAGCTGACTGTGGCCCCAGTAGGTAGGCTACATATGGAACAATGAAATTAACAGTTCACCTGCTGTGGCCTGAACGCAGTCTTCCTCCTGGTGCGCATGGACTTGAATTGCGTGCCCGCTTGTGCATAATCAAATGTCTCAAGTGGGATTCCTTCAAAGGCTATTGTCATGAGGTTTTGGACTTCTGCCTCGGACAGACGACTTAGTTCGGACACTCAGTTGCCTTGACATTTTTCCGAGTAAGGCCAACGACGTCATGCATTAAGAGAGACAATAGCTAATTAATATGCTCACTCGCCACCCCTGTGGTCTGGGTTGTGAATTGCAACCTGTCAAAATGACAGATGGACTTCAGTTTTTTCCATCACCGTTTTAAAAAAACGGTCAACGACGGAAAATATTCGGTTAACGCGACCCCTGGCATCAACATAAGAGTTTACAGGAAAAACAACGAGGCCTTCAAAGAAAAGAACACGGTCCCCACAGTCAAACCTAGCGGCGGTTCCCTGATGTTTTGGGATTTCTTTGTTGTCTCTGGCACTGGACTACTTGACCGTGCATGGCATTATGAAGTCTGAAGACAACCAACAAATTTTGCAGCATAATGTAGGGCTCAGTGTGAGAAAGCTGGGTCTCCCTCAGAGGTCGTGGGTCTTCCAGCATTACAACGACCCAAAACACACTTCAAAAAGCACTAGAGAATGGTTAGAGAGAAAGCAATGGAGACTTCTAAAGTGGCCAGCAATGAGTCCAGACCTGAATCCCATAGAACACCTGTGGAGGGATCTGAAAATGGCAGTTTGGAGAAGGCACCATTCAAATCTCAGAGACCTGGAGCAATTGGCCAAAGACGAATGGTCTAAAATTCCAGCAGAGCATTGTAAGAAACTCATTGATGGATACTGGAAGCGGTTGTTCGCAGTTAGTATAGGGCTGAGGGTGCCAATACTTTTGTCTGACCCATTTTTGGAGTTTTGTGTAAAATGATAATGATCTTTTTTTTCTTTCTCTTTTGTGTTTTTTCATTGCAAGCAAAATAAATAAAGATATTACTACCAAGGCATTTGTAATTGCAATCATTTTCTGGGAAAAATTGAGCATTATCTGACAGAAGTGCAGGGACGCCAATACTTCTGGCCAGCAGTGTACACATACAGTGGGGAGAACAAGTATTTGATACTCTGCCAATGGGAAAACCCATTGGCACTGTATCAAATACTTGTTCTCCCCACTGTACAGTACAAGTCTCTCTTAGCCAATTGGATACCATGAAGTTGCTAGGCAATAGCCAATGGCAGAGCAGCTATAAGTATGTTACATTCAGCAAACTCTGGGAGCTGTGAGTAGCAGCCCATTCTATATTTTTGCATCTAGTATCCTAAAATTTCTTTTGGAACAAGAGGCAATAATTTCCCGTTGAGGTGTGTCGTAACCTGAAAATTCTGTATGTAGAGACATTCGTCAGTAGAGGTACCACTGTAATTAGTTCTCTATTTCTTCCTAGTTGTTTGGGATTCAGTGAAAAAAAGGAAGAGTTCCAAGTATAAAGCTCATAAAAACGTCTTCCGGTAGGAAAAAGAAGGATGCAGTTTTCCCGTCGCCTTGAGACAAATATGTGAGTGGAGGTCAACTGCTTGAAGTGCTTTTGGTGATTGTGCAGTCCAGTTGCTTTTGGCTGTGTTGCTCGTAAAGTGGGCTAAACGACTTGTCCCTAGTCACTGCTATGCTAATGTTTCTTGGTAAAAATATGAAAGAACTGATAGCGTGAAACCAATTGTGCTGTAATCTAACAATAAGTATTGACAAATTATCTCACTTCTTTGTGTGACAAGGTCAGCTGTTCCTCCAAAGCACTGCATCTTTCCAAGGCGACTCGTAGTCTCTCCCTTACCTAGAAAAAATGATAGGCATATATAAAAATATAATGTACCGTTTAAATATTGTGAAGGTCTTTTCATCACACCCAATGCAGGCGTACAGTGGAACTTCATAGTAAAGCTCTGCAAAATTTCCTACCTTCTCATCAAGGGCTTTGTGGTGTTCAAAAAGTGACTTAAGGGCTTTGAGGACTTCGACTTCACTTGAGACTCCTGCAGGAGATTGAGCTTGTCGTTTCACCACCGTCATCCTCAGACTACGTTCATGACGAGAAACCAGGCACTCCAAGTGCTCCAAGAGGAGCTGCCCAAACCACCAGTAATTTGAGAACATGATAATTACATTGAATTACACAGGACAACATTACAATTAGAACTGCACCTAGATTATAGCAAATATAAATGACAGCACAACATTTTGTTTTGATAGCGTATATAAACAATGTTAGATCTTATAACTGTATCATGGGTTAGTTCAATGACAGCCAGGCATACTTAGGAAATACAAAAGTAAATTTAATCCTAAATAAAGGCCGTAAAAAACATTTGTTTCATATAATTTACATTCGAAAGCATTTCAACTGACCCGCGTGTTGTTTCTTTCAGCTTTCAGTTCTGCAATCTCCTCCTCCTTTTCTAGAAGCTGTTCCCGGCACATGTTCACCTCTTTTGTTAGTGCTGCAAACTCCTAGAACAAAACAAATGCAATAACGCCTTTGCAACAAACTCTCAAACCTCAAGTTGGTGTCAAAAACTAACATTTCGTTAGCCAAGACATTCTCATTAACTTCAGTGTGCATGCACAGGTCAAATGAATTGTCTTGTACAGTCTACTCCAATAATAACTCGGAAATAGTGCTGCAACGATGAATCGGTTAACTCCAATAATTTGATAAGAAAAAAGCTTTGAATCAAATTTTGCTGCTTCGAGGATTCGTTTAATTAGAGTGGCGTTGTAATGGTTTGTTTTGAAAGCGTTTGCATTTAGTTTTATTGATTTAGATGGACAAACTGTCCTTTAGTGGCAACAGGAAATATGACACAGCTCATCTAACATGGCTTATTCCAGGTGCTCCCTGTTCAGACTAACATAAGGTTCAAAGTTTTTGTTTGAGCTCATGTTTGGTTTATTCATTTGTCATTTATTAAGCAGTTTTTTGTGGGAAAATGTGTTTGAACGATTTGTTAAGAGCATTAAAAAAATGTTAGCATTTCATTTGCCTGGCACGGCCAGACTGTTCTCCCTGTATTTTTCAAACACTGAGAGAATAGTCTGGGACCCAGCCCATTAACGGCCTCTCGAGCAAGTAAAAAATCAATCGTCAAATCAGATTCGTTTATTTGCGTGACGTGTTCTTAACGAGCAACGCCACTCTTCCGCGTCGGAAGCAGTCTCCAAAACAACACAGATGGCGAACAGGGGAGCCGAGAATATGTTCCAATCCACGGTAAAATCAGTTTTAAATTACCAAAACACATCGACACAAGTCATTGACAACAGTCTGTCTCGCGCTAGCCATGTTGAATAAACTCCGCTCTCCTCGTATGTTTACTTCCGCGCGCAAGTCCCTCGTCGCATTTCTAACGTCACATCCGCCCGTTGCTGATTGGTCCACTCCGCTGTCTGTTTGCTGTGGCTTGCTCCGCCCTGGAAAGTTTGACAACAACGCAGCCATATTGGAAGCACGTCTGGCTCGCGTGACATTAAACTTTAACTTGCCAGTTCAATAAAGCGACAAACTTGTTACTAAGGGGAGGAACAGATACAGTGGGGAGAACAAGTATTTGATACACCGCCGATTTTGCTGGTTTTCCCACTTGCAAAGCATGTAGAGGTCTGTAATTTGTATCATAAGTTCTCTTCAACTGTGAGGGACGGAATCTAATACAAAAAAAACAGAATATCACGTTGTATGATTTTTAAATAATAAATTTGTATTTAATTGCATGAAATAAGTATTTGATACATCACAAAAATCGAACTTAATATTTGGTACAGAAACCTTTGTTTGCTATTATAGATACCAAACGTTTCCTGTAGTCCTTGACAAGGTTTGCACACACTGCAGCAGGGATTTTGGCCCACTCCTCCATGCAGATCTTCTCCAGAGCCTTCAGGTTTCGGGGCTGCTGCCGGGCAACACGGACTTTCAGCTCCCTCCATAGATTTTCTATCGGGTTCAGATCTGGTGACTGGCTAGGCCACTCCAGGACCTTAAGATGCTTCTTACGGAGCCACTCTTTAGTTGCCTTGGCTGTGTGCTTTGGGTCGTTGTCATGCTGGAAGACCCAGCTACGACCCATCTTCAGGGCTCTCACTGAAGGAAGGAGGCTGTCAGCCAAGATCTGGCGATACATAGCCCCATCCATCCTCCCCTCAATACGGTGCAGTCGTCCTGTACCCTTGGCAGAGAAGCAGCCCCAAAAAAATAATGTTTCCGCCTCCATGTTTCACGGTTGGGATGGTGTTCTTGGGGTTGTACTCATCCTTCTTTTTCCTCCAAACACGACCAGCAGAGTTTAGACCAAAAAGTTCAATTTTGGTCTCATCCTGACCTCCTGACATGACCTTCTCCCATTGCTCCTCTGGATCATCCAGATGGTCAGTGGCAAACTTCAGACATGTCTGGACATGCACTGGCTTCAGCATCGGGACCTTGCGTGCGCTGTAGGATTTTAATCCATGACGGCGTAATGTGTTTCCGATGGTTTTTTTCGAGACTGTGGTTCCAGCTCTCTTCAGGTCATTGACCAGGTCCTGCCGTGTAGTTCTGGGCTGATCCCTCACCTTCCTCATGATCAGTGATGCCCCACGAGGTGAGATCTTGCATGGAGCCCCAGAACGAGGCAGATTGACCATCAACTTGAACTTCTTCCATTTTCTAATAATCGCTCCAACAGTTGTTACCTTCTCACCAAGCTGCTTGCTTATTTTCCTGTAGCCCATCCCAGCCTTGTGCAGGTCTATTATTTTATCCCTGATGTCCTTACACAGCTCTTTGGTCTTGGCCATTGTGGAGAGGTTGGAGTTTGTTTGTTTGAGCATGTGAACAGGTGTCTTTTATACAGGTAACAAGTTCAAACAGGTGCAGTTACTTCCGGTAATGAGTGGAGAACAGGAGGGGCTCTTAAAAAAGAACTAAGAGCCGAAATATTTACTAGTTTGTAATGTATCAAATACTTATTTCATGCAGTTAAATACAAATTTATTATTTAAAAATTATACAATGTGATTTTCTGGATTTTTGTATTAGATTCCGTCCCTCACAGTTGAAGAGAATTTATGATACAAATTACAGACCTCTACATGGCTTGCAAGTGGGAAAACCAGCAAAACCGGCAGTGTATCAAATACTTGTTCTCCCCACTGTATGTGATCAAACTTAAGGATGTGAACAATGTTGACCCTTACGAGCAAGCCGAAGACAAATGGAGTAAAGATGTCGACGGGCTTCCACAATTACGCGAAACTGACATTCTGCTGTATTCATTTTTTGGTGTATGTTACTAAACTCATCAGCGATTCCGAAATTACAAATCGCTACAAAGCTACGAACAGTTTTGCTGTGGATGGGTGCAGGACCTGCACATTATGACCGTATCAAAAGGCAACTCCATTGTTCTTGCAAAGGTAGGCTATGTGTGTTTACTTTTCATCGCCATGAACCTGAACGCACCCCAAGTCTTGGATGACAAATAAACAGAGCAGAGTAGACTCGCTATGGCTGGTAGTTTCTTCAATTTATTCAAAGTAAGTAACGCACCGCTTTTGACCGTCAGTAACGGTAACAGCGTTGTAACGGCGGAAAAATTAATTAGATTAAAAATAACGCCGTTAAGTAACGGCTTTATTTATAACTGAGTTATTCCCAAAACTGTTCGCATGAAATGCTCTTTTAAAAGTAATCTTAGCAAGCCAAAATAAATATCATTGCAAGCATAAACACTTGTTTACTTGTTTTACATATGCTAAAATTTATTCTGCAACACATTAAATGTTCATAATACGATAACTCGATTATCCGAACAAACTAAACGATAGCTTAATCAATTACCTAAATAATCAATAGCTACCAGGAACTGTGCAAAGGTTTTGGACAACTGTCACTTGCATTGTTCTAGCAATGCTATCATGACATTACGATAATATAAATGAAATGTTAGTTGAGAGCATTCCTCTACTAGTTTTAAACATCCCACAAACAAGTACTGTATAATGTTCTTTCATTTCCGGAGATCTTCAAAAGATCTTCCTTTTGAATGTTTGTGTAATCCAGCTAACTGTTCAGGGGTGTCAACTGTATGGCTCCCGCTGGCATGATGTTCTACCGGACAGGCAGGCTTTAGTTAATACAGTATATATAGAATTTATAATTCATTGAACCAAAATGCGTTTGCCACCACTGATTTAGTTTAACAAGCATAAATTCTTCCATGTTCAAACTCCGTGGCTGTGTTCTCCTGGTACTTGTTCCCTCTCACATTTCGAAAACATATAATGATAAGTTCATCAAGCCTTCATCCAAAAGAGAGGGGTGCTATATGTCGATTTATAATTGATTGGCGCACGTAAAACCACTTACTCAAAAATTTCAATAATAAACAGTTACTATGCATGTCTATGACTTTAGTATGTTATTCACTGACGCAAGTAGTACCAGAGCGATCGAAGAGCGGAGTGCGGAATACTGAACTGGTCTGTAGCTGAAACAAACACGTTGCTGGAGATTAGTGCTGCAACGATTAATCGATTAACTCGACTATTCGATTAGAAAAAAAGATTCGAATTAAATTTGGCTTCTTCGAGTACTCGTTTAAAATTAAAGTGGCGTGTAATGGTTTGTTTTGAAAGTCTTTGCATTTAGTTTTATTGATTTGGGTGGATACACGGCCCTCTAGTCTACCTCATTTCACATGGCAGAATCCATCTGCTCCCTGTTAAGAACAACATAAGGTGAGTTTTTGTTTGAGCTAAATTTTTTTGAATGCATTCGTAATTTAGTTTATTGGTATATTTAGCCATTTTTTGTGGGAATATGTGTCTGAACCATTCATTAAAAGCATTGTAAAAAAGCTAGTGGACTTTAGCTATGTAAGTTAGTCAACTGTTCTTTTGTTGTACATAGATCTTTTTATTTATAAATAAATATATATACAGTGGGGAGAACAAGTATTTGATACACTGTCAATGGGTTTTCCCATTGGCAGTATATATATATATATATATATATATATATATACACACACACACACACACACACACACACACCGTTTGAGGCTCAGCTCAAGTATTTTAAATTTTTATGGTCCTCATCCTATTACTTGATTATTTGAACTAAATAGTTAATCGATTAATCGACTACTAAAATAATCGATAGCTGCAGCTCTACTGGAGATATCAAAAGATCTTAAAACTGTTGGAACTCAAAAGGCTAGAAACGGTTTTGTCAACCCTGAGGTCGCTAAGACTTCTACTATTTCTGGTACATTATACCAATCTGTATGTCAAAATAATTTGTTCCGACTCAAAGTATGATTCATGAACACGTAAGTCCTAATTGGATCAATATTTATAGTGTCCATGAAAATCTAGGGAGTACCAATGCCTTAAGCCATGATTTGATAACACCCCTGCAACTGATGAGGATAAGCAGTGAATAAAGGGATTAACAGAGAGTCTGATTTAAAACTAAAATGATTTAATCTTAGCTAATTGTGACCCAAGACTTTCGGTCAACGGAGAAAAAATATATATATACTGTATATATATTGCGATTGAATCCTTGTTGTTTCCCCTTAATGAGAAGGCTAAAAATTACGTAATGGTTAAAAAAAAATTAGTTATAAAGACTTTAAAAAGTGAAAAAAAATCTCATAACGTAACAGGCTAAAAGACAACTGGTAACAACAAAATACACCGTACAGCACATAACTTACAGCTTCTCTTACACCAATCAAGAACACATTGTGTGTGTGGTATGTGTGCGCAGACATTTGTGTCTGTGTTTGAGGGGGAGGGACGTGTGCACAGGGGCTGATGGAACTGTCCTCTCCTTTCTCTCAAAGTATTCTTTTTGCCTTCAGATCAGTCAGAGTTTCTCCAGGGTCCAGATTCTGCTTTCACTATGGTGTGGCCGCGTGACTGCTATTGGCTATGAAGGTTTGCCCTCTTCCAGCCAATGACATTCCAATGGAGGCAGGCCTTTTGAGTAATTACAGAGTAGCTTACTTCCTACATTCCATAGAAGAGGCAAAGGTTGTACAGTACAGTGCACTTCTAGGATTTGTGATTAACTCCTAAATTCTGCTTTCAACACTACCTTTCTAAACAGATTTTCTTGGTCATGATGAAAAAATGGGGGGGGAAAAAAGGATCCTTTACAATTTGAAAAATATGACTGCAACTGACAAGTGTAATACTGCAGCATACTTTGGAGCTGACAAGACAGTCGATGCCGGAGTTAAGTCAACAGTTCATTCCTCACAAAAGGCTCAATCAATACTGTTTATGCTACAAAACACAGCAACAAAACAACACCTGCTAGCCTCCGACCACTAGTCATGTCTTACTCGAGTCTTGCACGAGTTTCTCTGATCAAAGTCACAAGAGAGTCGCCAAGTGTTTTGGTCCAAATCTGAAGCAAATCTTGATTTTTGAAATCACACAGATGTAAAAACAGTGTCTGCTTTAACTAAAACCACTCAAAAATGTATAGGTTTTTTATATTTGATGAGGATAGTATGCAAACAATGACAGAAGGGGGAAAATAAAGTAAACCATCACATTTAATATTTTGTGCCCCCTCTTGGCAGCGATAACGTCAACCAGACGCTTCCTGTAGCTGCCGATCAGTGTGGCACATCGATCAGGACTAATCTTGGCCCATTCTTCTCTACAAAACTGCTGTAGTTCAGTCAGATTCCTGGGATGTCTGGCATAAATCGCTGTCTTTAGGTCATGCCACAGCATCTCAAAGGGGTTCAAGTCTGGACTTGGCCACTCCAGAACCTGTGCTTTGTTTTCGTTCTTCTGAAACCATTCTGAAGTTGATTTACTTCTGTGTTTTGGATCATTGTCTTGTTGCAGCATCCATCCTCTTTTTAGCTTCAACTGTCTGAAGACAGCCTCAGGTTTTCCTGCAAAACGTCCTGATAAACTTTTGAATTCATTCTTCCATTATTGATTGCAAGTTGTCCAGGCCGCGAGTTAGCAAAACAGCCCCAAACATGATGCGCCTTCCACCATGCTTCATGGTGGGGATAAAGCGTTGATGTTGATGAGCTGATCTATTTTTCCTCCAAACATGACGTTGTGTGTTACTCCCAAACAATTCAACTTTGGTTTCATCAGTGCACAAAATATTTTGCCAATATTTTTTCTGTGGTGTGTCCAAGTGCCTTTTTGCGAACATTAAACGAGCAACAATGGGTTTTTTTTTATACAGCAGTGGCTTCCTCCATGGAGTCCTCCCCTGAACAACTTTCTTGGCCATATAGTTGATGTGTGCACAGAGATATTGGACTGTGCCGGTGATTTCTGTAAGTCTTTAGCAGACACTCTAGTCTTCTTTTTTACCTCTCTGAGTATTATGCGCTAAACTCTTGGCGTCACTTTTGGTGGACGCCCACTCCTTTGGAGAGAAGCGACAGTGCCAAACTCTCTCCATTTGTAAACAACTTCTCAGACTGTCGATTGATGGACATCCAGACTTTAAGAGATGGTTTTGTATCCTTTCCCAACTTTATACAAATCAACAATCCTTGATTGCAGGTCTTAACACAGCTCTTTTGACCGAGCCATGATGCACATCAGACAATGCTTTTCATCAAGACAGTTCTTACCAGGTGCGAGTTTCATAGTGGGTTGGACAGTTTAAACCAATCATCAGTGATTGGGCACACACACCTGACTGAAATTGTTTGGTAAAAATTGGTTTCAATTGCTCTGTAAGTCTCCTTAGGCAGAGGATTCACTTACTTATGCCCCCCTTCTGTCATTGTTTGCATGCTATCCTCATTAAAATATGAAAACCTTCAAATGTTTGGGTGGTTTTAAAGCAGACACTGTATTTTCATCTGTGTGATTTTGACAAAGATCAGATCACATTTGATGGTGATTTTATGCAGAAATGTGAGAAACTCCAAAAGGTTCAGATACTTTTGCATACCACTGTAAAATTGACAAAACGCATAGATCTCGAGCATAAATTTTATTTTGATGGCATGGGACCTTCAGTCACAATAAGGCCGTTTGTGGTCAATGCCCTCTGGAATTATGTCTCTTTTTAAGCATTTGTCTATTTTCTATGTTTTAATAGACCGCCTACACTTAGTACAATGCAAATTATTAATAAAAAATAATATGACAACACATTTATTTGGGTGTGGCAGATAGTCTTTTATGGCTTACAGTAATTTGGTGTCAGTATTTTTTAAATGAAGGTCATGCTGATTTGCACTAGACTGAGCTGCCCTGTAAGCCTTTGAACAGAGGAAAGGATTAATGGAAAGAACCCGAATGTATGCCAACTCATTAAAGCCACAGTGCACCAAAACATAAAACAAAATCTTTTCAGGTGATTCATTGATTTTCCCTTCTTTTCAATGGGGAAACAGTAGTTTCACGAACAGTCACAGAATGAATTCAGTTTGTGAGGAACTGGGGTTCCCATCTGGTACAGGATGTAGTACTTAATGCTACTAACACAACTACTAATATCAGCAGCAAAAATAATAAAGTGCTGATAATATTGTTATCAAAATAAATAAACAGGCTTGCTTTAACCACAAATTTAATGTATTAGTACTGTACTTTCACAACCATAAGGCAGATTTATAGTCTTCAATTTGCTCCAAAATGGATGGGGCGCCCGAGTTCTGTAAATGTTGTGCGACTTTGGTGAATGCTCCGCTCAACAGACTGGGAGCATTTCCTGACGAGACGCTGCTTATACAGAAGAAAGGCAACCATAACTGAGGACAACATGCGAACGCTAAAGGGGGAAGGGTGGGCGTTAAAGAGGACGCTAAAGGCACGCCCCCAGTAGGTATTAGTGAGACTGTTGAGGATTCAGAGTGTGGGTCCAGAAATGCCAAAAGTATTTGGTGGCGCGTGTATCAATGCATTTGTTCTTTCAGGCGAGTGACGTCACTGATGACGTTCGAAGCCTCGGTAGTTCAGGTTCAATAATTTTCCGGACTCATGAACATACACTAGTAAGTCCGGCAATGGAGCCGCTCACACTTTGTGGGTTTGTGTTGGTAATCGCTTTGTGAGTATAACTGCTATTTTTCTATTGAACCTGCGGGGGGGGGGGGGGGGGGGGGTTCTCCCATGTGGGCACATTTGGAGCTGATGAAGGGGTGCAAGCAGGTGCATTGCCTTCAAGAGAGCATGCAAGATAGCCAGGCTTTTAGCCTAGTGGTGATCATGCGCTCCGCTGGCACATATTTGAGTTGAGGAGGAAGTTCTCTTTCAGTATCTACTAGGCCTGTGCCAGTATGAGATTTTGACAGTACGATAACCGTGAGCAAAAATACCGCGGTTTCACGGTATTGCAATTATAGCTCCAAAATGAGTTATTTGGAGATGTATGGGTTAAAAAAAAATAACTTTTTTCCATTGAACAGGCTTTTTCCAGAACGTAGTTGCAAATTAGAACATGAATATATTGTTAAAATAAATAATCAATTAAAAATATATATTTTAAGTGAAATTAAAATATAAGTTATAGACTATACCCACAGCCACAGCTCAAGTTGCGCAAGATTTGAGCAAGAACAAAATAATTTCTATAAAAAAGTAAAAACACTTCTGAATAAAATTTTTTAAAAATTTATACTGCATGACTCTTTTTTTTTTTTGAGGGTAGAAAAGCTCAAGTGAAGTTTCGCCATTTTCAGCCACTGTGTCAACTATAGTGTACATGATGTCATGCCTTTGTGTTAAAAAGACTTCAAGAATTCATAAGTTAATAAGTTTGTTAAAAATGTATAAGTTAGTAAAAATGTAAATATTGTTGTGGAAAGGTTTCATCAAAAAAACATTGGGAGTGAGACCTCTCCTTGATCCAGCAAACATGGATTTGTGCTTAGGGCAAGATCATCTTTTGCAATTAACGATCTTTGACGCTATCCCTTTTTCCCCTTCATTCAAGCGAATCAAGCTTGTTTTCTAACTCTGCGGCTGTAACATTTGACGAAGTTGCTCTCCCAGCTAAGCCTAGGCTAAAATTCGTCTTTGTAAGCTTTTAGTTTGTATATCTAATTTGAAAGGAAAATGTGTGTTTTGTTTTTGGCAAAGTTTTTCATAATGCTAATCTGTTAAAGCTACTCACACATGGAAAAATACAATTGTACAACATTTTAAATGTATTCATTTTGTATATTCCACTTACCACGATTTGAGAGCTCAATAAATTGAAGAAAAGTACGCCTTATGTTTGGAGTATTTGTTTTTGGGTTCACTGGCTGTCCAGCTGATAGCGTCACTTTCACACACAGCAACAAACGGGAGGGGTGAGCGTTGCCGCGCCACGCCACTTCTGGCTGCATTTTTGACACATAAAAAATAGCAAATACCGTACTACGGTCTGACGGAAAATTTTAGGGGTTTTGAAACCGAGACGTTTTCACACCACGGTAAACCGTGAAACCGGTAACCAGCACATGCCTAGTATCAACAACAATAAGAATTAGGGATGTCTCAATCTGATCACGTGATACGGCCGATCACGCTATTTTTCAGAGGATCGGAATAGGGTGAAAAGGATCGAGTTTTTAATTTAAAAATTATATTTATGTTTTTCTGCTTCATGCTAGTACAGACTCTCATTCTCCATCATGCTGCTTTTTGGTCAGCAGAGCAACTGGAGTTTGCAAGTTGAAGCTTATGATTTATAGGTTGGTAGCCTTGATCTGGCAAGTTAAGGCTCTGTAGCTCTCCGATCAAAGGCACAAATGTGTCAATCATAGTTTAGTCAATCTTCCTTTGTCTAGAGGCGGTTGTCGGCAGTGTGAGCGTCAAAGTATTAGTGAATTTGAGTGGACGCATACGAATTACACAAATATTATGGAAAGTGATTAAAAGTATGGCATTAAAGGTGATGCAATGAAAAATGTGGGTGCGCCTCCATTTTGTGTTGGTGCACCTTAAGAAAAAATTTGGCGCACCAGTGCAACTAATGCAAAAAGTAAGCGTGCAGCCTTGGAAATATACACTCACCGGCCACTTTATTAGGTACACCATGCTAGTAACGGGTTGGAGCCCCTTTTGCCTTCAGAGCTGCCTCAATTCTTCGTGGCATAGATTCAACAAGGTGCTGGAAGGATTCCTCAGAGAGTTTGGTCCATATTGACATGATGGCGTCACACAGTTGGTTCAGATTTGTCGGCTGCACATCCATGATGTGAATCTCCCGTTCCACCACATCCCAAAGATGCTCTATTGGATTGAGATCTGGTGACTGTGGAAGCCATTAGAGTATAGTGAACTCATTGTCATGTTCAAGAAACCAGTCTGAGATGATTCCAGCTTTGTGACATGGCGCATTATCCTGCTGAAAGTAGCCATCAGAAGTTGGGTACATTGTGATCATAAAGGGATTGACATGGTCAGCAACAATACTCAGGTAGGCTGTGGCGTTCCAACGATGCTCAATTGACACCAAGGGGCCCAAAGAGTGCCAAGAAAATATTCCCCACACCATTACACCACCACCACCAGCCTGAACCGTTGATACAAGGCAGGATGGATCCATGGTTTAATGTAGTTGATGCCAAATTCTGACCTGACCATCCGAATGTCGCAGCAGAAATCGAGACTCATCAGACCAGGTAACGTTTTTCCAATTTTCTATTGTCCAATTTCGATGAGCTTGTGCAAATTGTAGCCTCAGTTTCCTGTTCTTAGCTGAAAGGAGTGGCACCCGGCGTGGTGTTCTGCTGCTGTAGCCCATCTGCCTCAAAGTTTGACGTACCGTGAGTTCAGAGATGCTCTTCTGCCTACCTTGGTTGTAACGGGTGGTTATTTGAGTCACTGTTGCCTTTCTATCAGCTCGAACCAGTCTGGCCATTCTCCTCTGACCTCTGGCATCAACAAGGCATTCCCGCCCAAAGAACTGCCGCTCACTGGATATTTTTTCTTTTTCGGACCATTCTCTGTAAACCCTAGAGATGGTTGTGCGTGAAAATCCCAGTAGATCAGCAGTTTCTGAAATACTCAGACCAGCCCTTCTGGCACCTACAACCATGCCACGTTCAAAGTCACTCAAATCACCTTTCTTCCCCATACTGATGCTCAGTTTGAACTGCAGGAGATTGTCCTAAACCACGTCTACATGCCTAAATGCACTGAGTTGACGCCATGTGATTGGCTGATTAGAAATTAAGTGTTAACGAGCAGTTGGACAGGTGTACCTACTAAAGTGGCCGGTGAGTGTATATTGCAATGTTAATGTTTCAGGCCTAAATCATATACAGTGGAGCAAATAAGTATTAAGTTAGTAAATAAATTAGTAAACACTAATTGTGCAAGTTCTCCCACTTGAAAATATTGCAGAGGCCTGTAATTGTCAACATGGGTAAACCTCAACCATGAAAGAGAATGTGGAAAAAAAAAAACAGAAAATCACATTGTTTGATTTTTAAAGAATTTATTTGCAAATCATGGTAGAAAATAAGTATTTGGTCAATACCAAAAGTTCATCTCAATACTTTGTTATGTACCCTTTGTTGGCAATAACGGAGGACAAACGTTTTCTGTAACTCTTCACAAGCTTTTCACACACTGTTGCTGGTATTTTGGCCCATTCCACCATGCAGATCTCCTCCAGAGCAGTGATGTTTTGGGGCTGTCGTTGGGCAACACGGACTTTCAACTCCCTCCACAGATTTTCTATGGGGTTGAGATCTGGAGACTGGCTAGGCCACTCCAGGACCTTGAAATGCTTCTTATGAAGCCACTCCTTTGTTGCCCTGGCTTTGTGTTTGGGATCATTGTCATGCTGACAGACCCAGCCATGTCTCATCTTCAATGCCCTTGCTGATGGAAGGAGATTTTCACTCAAAATCTCTCGATGCATGGCCCTATTAATTCTTTCCTTTACACAGATCAGTCATCTTGGTCCCTTGCAGAAAAACAGCCCCAGAGCATGATGTTTCCAACCCTAGGCTTCACAGTGGATATGGTGTTCTTCGGATGCAACTGGGTAGTCCTTCTCCTCCAAACACGAGAACCTGTGTTTCTCCAAAAACCTCTATTTTGGTTTCATCTGACCATAACACATTCTCCCAGTCCTCTTCAGGATCATCCAAATGCTCTCTAGACAACTGCAGACTGGCCTGGACGTGTACTGGCTTCAGCAGGTGGACACGTCTGGCAGTGCAGGATTTGAGTCCCTGGCGGCGCATTGTGTTACTGATAGTAGCCTTTGTTACTGTGGTCCCAGCTCTCTGTAGATCATTCACTAGGTCACTAGGTGTGGTTCTGGGATTTTTGCTCACCGATTCTTGTTATCATTTTGACGCCACGGGGTGAGATCTTGCATTGAGTCCCAGATCGAGAGAGATTATCAGTGGTCCTGTATGTCTTCCATTTTCTAATAATTGCTCCCACAGTTGATTACTTTACACCAAGCGTTTTACCTATTGTAGATTCAGTCTTCCCAGCCTGGTGCAAGTCTACAATTTTGTCTCTGGTGTCCTTCGACAGCTCTTTGGTCTTGGCCATAGTGGAGTTTGGAGTGTGACTGACTGAAGTTGTGGACAGGTGTCTTTTATACCGATAATAAGTTAAAACAGGTGCCATTGATACAGGTAACGAGTGGAGCCTCGTTAGACCTCGTTAGAAGAAGTTTGACCTCTTTGACAGCAAGAAATCTTGTTTGTAGGTGACCAAATACTTATTTTCCACTCTAATTTGGAAACCAATTCTTTAAAAATCAAACAATGTGATTGGGTTTTTTTCCCACATTCTGTCTCTCATGGTTGAAGTCTACCATGTTGACAATTACAGGCCTCTCTAATCTTTTCAAGTAGGAAAACTTATACAATTGGTGGTTGACTAAATACTTATTTGCTTCACTATATATATCTTTTTACTTTTTTTTCAGTATCGGATCAGGACTGTTTCGGCAGATTCTCAAAATCGGGACTCGGATGCAAAAATATGTGATCAGGACATCCCTAATAAAGGGAAAAAAAAGAATATATATATATATATATTTTTTTTTTTATAAATATTCCACTTTTCTTTAACCCAAGTTGATGTGTTTGATTTCTGCCAAGGAATTGGGGTACAACTCAGCAGTAACTTGGAGAGGCAATTATAAAGACTTGCAGTGGGATATTTGTGCACTCCTGCCTGCTCAGTACAATTTGAATGAGCTTTCTCAAAAGCTGGAGAGATTGGATCCAAAAAACAAACAGTTGAAGTTCTCAAGTCTTTAGAGAAATGTTTTTGAACAACAACCAATAAAGTGACAAGCACAATTGATATCCTCGCTTTGTCCATTAAAAAAAACAAACACTAACATCCACTTAATCATTAACTGAAACCATATAGGTGAAGCAATTGTAACAATGACTATGGACCCCAATCACGTGACTTCACAACTCCGCCCCCCTGACTGGTGCCGCCATATTGTCCGTCAGCTCATCGTGTTTACATATTACCGCTACGTACATTCCTCCTATTACTGTGTTTTTCTGATTGTCTAAGGAATCACCGCCTCGTAAACGAACCCAAAAACCTTCCTGACAATCGTTGACATTGATTAATCAAAATGGTGAAGGCATGTGTGGCAGTTGGTTGCAGTAACAGAGAAGATAAACGGTCATTTTAGTAGTTGCTGTGTGCCCATTGTTAAAAGGGCAAATCTCGAAAGCAGCACGGTTTGTTTATCTCGGTCCATGATGCGTTTGTGTCGACAGCGGTTAGACAGCGGCGAAAACATCAATATGATGCCAACACGATCGCAGACATCATCAGACGGAGACTACGAAGTTCGGCGCCACGGTTGCGCAGCAAAAAGGTGAGCGCAACAACAGGTGTTGTGCCGAAAAATAGCCGCCCTGCGTGAAATGTCCCCCCTGACGGGAGCACCCACACGGAAACGACTTTCTTGTACCGTGAATATGTATTATTTTACTCTGCTTGAACTAATAAATGTCATACCTGTGTGATTGTCATTGGGATATGGTCGTGAAAACCTGTAGACTAATACATTTCTGTTCAAAGATGGTTATGTGGCCCAGTCCACGATTTGTTACTAAAATACAGTACTAATATTTTGTGGAATTTAATTATTTAAAACTGATCTTACAGTCGTAAATCCATAACTATAATGCGTCCATGAAAACATTTGATGTATTCACGTCAATAAAGCGTTATAAATAAGCGCTCCCATCAGGGGGTCATTTCACGCGGGGCAGCTATTTTTCGGCACACACCGGCCCGTTGTGGATCAAGTTTCATTTTACAATCGTGACAACGATGACGCTCAGCTGACCAAATGTCGGTTTATATTCGGGCTGGTGCCGATTTTGGGTACCCGACTCCTCATCGTGACATAAACTGGAGTATGATTGGAAATTCTGTGGTCTCAGGACGAGCTCTGACGCACGGGACGGGACCAGACGGGAGAAAACATCGGTTTGAGCATCAAATATGGATCTGGCGACTGGGTCGACCGAAGCTTTTCCAAATAACGGCTTTTATGCAACTCATCCAATGAGTTTACAGCGTCTGAAAGCATCCAGGCTTCCATAATTTGCAAGTGAATCCACCTTTAGAAACTACGATCATTGACAATATGGACACACAATGACGGACAATATGGCAGCACAATACAGCGATCACGTGATTGTGTGACGTTGGTGATTTGGGTCTATATTCTTATACTAATACTCTACATACATTAACATTACCCACATATAAATCATAAATAGATGAATGATCCATTCTCAATCGACTGATGGTGTTTTTAATATCCATGTTGGGAGTGATTCCCATTTTCTCTCCAGTGGTGAAACAAAATTACTAAAAACACTTGAAATTTTAAACAAAATATTTGGTGCTACAAGTGATTGATTATGAAACCATTATCCTTAACAGACGTGCCCTTCCAGTGACAGTTGTACTCCTTTAAAAGCCTCTGAAAATGAAAGATAGGATGACAACTAAACATATTAATAAGATTACGCTGCAGTAACTCTCACTTCCCATCACATAATGCAGTTGAAAGTGCATGTTTATTTTTTCTTCCATTCCCAGCACGCAATCCTCAAATGTAGAGTGGCAGTCATCAGGGTTAGCTACTGTTTGCAAAACACCACAACAGTACATTGGAGGGCAGTTCTAAAATATTTTGGCCCCATTCATGAGACATTCCCTTAAGTTCTTTTGGTTGTGCAAAACAAATTAACAGCACCATTCAAACAAATAAGATTCTGGAGCAGAACAGTACATAAAAGAGAATACATTTCCAAAGACAGATCCATTCCATTATGTCTGAGCAATAAAAGAAATTTTTTTTTTCCAAAGTACATTTCACAAAATCGATCACAGCATCAAGTATTTTTCTCAGACATAAAATAAAATGTAAAACATTTTGACAGTCGGTCTAATGAAATTGTGTTTAAAATAACCCAAGATGGCAAATCAGATGAATTACTACTTTTGGTCAAATTTATATATATGCAGAGTATTTGATACACTGTATTTGATACACTGGGATACAATGGGAAAACCCATTGGCAGTGTATCAAATACTTGTTCTCCCCACTGTATATGTTTATTACATATAGCTATATTCCCAGTGGTGAGATCTAGAGCTGCAACGATTAATTGATTAAGTCGAGCTATTTGATTAGGAAAAAAAGCTTTGGTTCAAATTTTGCTCCTTCAAGGATCTGTTTAATTAGACTGGCATTGTCATGGTTTGTTTTGAAAGTGTTTGCATTTAGTTTTATTGATTTGGGTGGATACACTGCTTTCTAGTGGCAACAGTGAAAATGACAACTTATAAAACATGGCTGAAACCAGCTGCTCCCTGTTCAGACCAAAATACGTTTTTGTTTGAGCTAACGTTATTTTTTTTCATGCGTTTGTAATTTAGTTTAAAGGTATATTCAGCAGTTTTTGTGGGGGTATGTTTGATCAATTTCTTGAGAACATTGTAAAAAAAAAAAAAAAAAAAAAAGTAGCATTTTATAGCATTTAAGCTAGCAGACTTTTGCTATGCAAGTTAGCCAATTGTTATTTTGTTGTACTTCAATCCTCATTATTTTTTTAATACAATTTGAGGCTAAGCTAAGGTATTTTAATTTAATGTATCCTAAGGTGAATTGATTGCTTTTGTGAAATGAAAGTGCAACTCTGCATCGTTTGACGAAACACTCAAATTCAAGATACGTCCGCAATAAAACCGCCGCCCGGACACCTAGAAGAATGCACAAGGTTAAGATGGCTGCAGCGGAAGTTACTGAGCGAGAAATCTACTCCTGTTCAAAAGATTCGAAAATATATTTGTGTATGAGACAGGCAGGTACCGGGTCGCGCTTTGGGTCCTCTTATGTGCGCAAATTACTTTTTAGAGCAAGAGGGAGAGAGAGAGTTGCTCTTTGCCTTTCAGTTTTCCAGCAGTCGGTTCAAGTCGTGTTGATTGGAAAACGTCCCTACTGTGTTGCCAAGTCCCGTGTCCATCTATAACAGGTGAGTACACGAACCCTCTTGTACTGTTTAGCCTTCATTGTTGTTGTTGTTTCTTTTTTTTAAGATGTTACTAGTTAGCGCCAAGCGCTATGCTAATTAGCGAATTCGCTCAAGGTACTCCAGATGCAGATCGTCTAAAACCAGGATTAAGTACAGCGGCAACACTACAAACATTCTAAATAGTACAGAAATCTGTGAAATATTGGTTAGATATAGTCTTATGTCTAAAGGCACTTTGTTTCCAGAAAATGTGGAATTCATTCCACCAGTGTAAATTTTATTGTATTTTAAGTACTGCCTAGTACTGCCAGCTAATTTTTTTGCACCTTCTTGCATTTATATATATTTATAAAAAAAATACATAAAACAAAAATAAAATAAAAAAAGCTTAAGGGCAGCTTTTTGTTGTGTGGGCATGTTTCCATCATTCCTGTTGAATCATTAGGATATTTTGCTGATGAATGAATGAATGAATTTATTGTCATTGTCATTGTCGTCATCATCATCAGAATCATTGACAGTTACAGTGAGGGGGATAGTTTGGCCAGAAAGGAGAAACATTGACACAGACTATGGAATTTTAAATAAATAATGGACATAAATTTGTTTGGCTACTTTATTAATTAATAACGTATGATGCATCGATAATCGTGATAATTGTGATCACTGTCAATACCGTGATCATCGTTCAATCATCGAATCGTTGCACCCTGAATTGTAATCGAATCGAATCGTGGGGTGCCTAAAATGGCACACCCCTAGTTGATAGATTAATCGATTATTTGAGCAATCGATAGCTGCAGCTCTAGTGAGATCAATTACTGAATTAATGCTGTAAAAAATAATAATATATGAACACCTGTATACAGGTGGCCATTGTTTACTTATGTAGCATGTGCATTACACATATGCTTGAGCTTTCCTAGTAGCACACTTTAAGACACTGAATGGCAAGTTGTAGGCTTAAAAGCACAGAAACCGATAGGTTGCTGTGCTAAAATGAGCTCATGTTGAAAACAATTTTTAATTTTTTTTTATTTTACAATTTTTTTTTTCACATGAAAAATTAGAAAGGTACATTGCTGGCAAGAGAGTTTTGCATTAAAAAGAAAATAATAATACACCCCCCTTCTTAATAGTTGCTATCTTTGATTTCAAGGCTTACTGACAACCTGATCACCATTTTGCATGACTGCAGTCGTACTAAACAACTCTTTAATAGTATATCAAACAGATGGTCAATGGAATGGTGTGTATTGAGTATCAAGTCTGATAGTATAATCTTGTAACACTACACTGTTAAAATGCACCAAACACGAGTACGGAATGGGAATGTCAAGACATTACAGTTGAGATGTTGACATTTTTCTGTGTAGTGCCAGTTTTGTTTCCCCTTAACAAAGAGGTATTAAATATCGTCAAGCAACTTCAAACTCAATTTACACAGCAGCCAATCATAATTTGATACGATTAAAAAAAGTGCTACTTATGGGACTAATCTAAAATTCTTACCTATTGAATATTAAGCCAACAATGAAAAGAGAATCCAAGAATTTTACTTAAATCTTTAGCTAACTACTTGAGGGGTGTATGAAATAATTATTCAAACTTAGTCCCGAAGCCTATATTTTTATAGGATAATCAACGATCTGCGTATAATACATCACGGGGACACTGTCACAACAAATCGATCTTAATTATTTTACTTGTTTTAAATTGGACATGGCTGACCAGTCAAGGAGGTAGAACTTTACTTTTCACCTAACAACTGCTGGAATAGGCTTCAGTCCACCTGAGAGCTTAATAAGGATAAAAGCTAGAGAAGATGGCTTGATAGATTTGGTCCCACTGCAAACACCAGGAGTAAAACACGCATTCGCGAGATGAAACCCAATAGCAATAAAATCCTCCAAAGTTTCCACAAAAGTAACCTCCCGAAGGGAACATATTTACCTCCGCAAACAGTACGGCACGCGACGATGTGTCACATGTGTCACGGCGCGCATGCATGTTATGTCATGGATGCGTTCCCTTTTCACTTCAAGTTGAATATGTTTGTGCAATATGAACAGCTACACAAAAAGGTTCCGCCCGTGCATTAAAGTCCCAATTAAAGTGCCCCTTTTTCCTCCACCTCCTTTCGTCGCCTTCTTATACTTATCACTGACGACAGACCTTTTTATATTATAAGTCTTCAATGTCGTATTGACAGCAACAGAAGTAAGACATTCATTTATCAATTATCAACAGCGCTAGCTGCTAACACAGTGAGATGATTCGCAATCCCTCTCTGCACATTTCACTGCCAACAAGAGTAACAAGAGGTTCAGGGCGCCAGGTTGTGATATCACTAATGCCCCTTTCCCACTGAAACTAGTGGGTCAACGCGCGTTTTTTCCAAGCCGATGCAACCCATTAGCAATTGGCATTTGGCACCTTTCCCACAACAACAAAAAAAGCCGTGTCTTTTTTTGTTTTTTCACCCGCCTAACCCCCCACCCCTACTCAGCCGTGCGTAAGGTTAAAATGCACGTCGCCAAGTGCGACCGAATTCATTCAGTTCAAGGAAGTAAACAATGCAGAGCAACATGGAAGCCTCCTTTCCGTTTGTGTTCTCTGTTTTCATGCTTTTTACTGCGCTCAAAATGATCGAAATGCAGCAAAGGATCAACACTCTTCTTGTGCCGAGGCAACGTAGGCGACGTGAATTCTTCTACTAGCTTTGTTATGAGCATCGACGTAACTACGGTTGTTGGGCGTGTTAAATGGGAGGCGACTGGCACGTTGTTCTGACGCATCACGTGAGAGCCTACGTCACCACGTAGATTAGGGTGTTGACTGTTGACCCGGGGTTTTGCTTTCACACTGCATGATGATCAGCGCCAATGTGATTTTAACGCGGGTTGCTTGGCGGGCTGATTGACACGGGTCGAGGTGTGTCGCTGCACCTTTCCCACTGCCACCAAAAGCTGATTGTTAGTGGGTTTATATGGGTTTTTTGGCCAGTGGGAAAGGGGTAAAATAGTCACCGATTGAGACCAAAAGTCATTTCGAAATTCGTTAATATATATTTTATGTGTAACACAGTGAAATGTACTTGATATGTGAGAGAACGTTCGGGAAGCATATCATGAGTATCCCCCCCCTAAGTACGCCCCCCCAAAGCAATTTGGCACCCACTCCCCTGAATGGGGCTCTAGGCAACTGCCTAGCTCGCCTATTCTGGGTGTGAATGTACTGAATATAGCCTAAAACAGTGTTTTTCCAACCGGTGTGCCGCAGCACACTGGTGTGTCGTGAGAGATCGTTAGGTGTGCTGCGAGAAATTATCTAATGTCGCATATATATATATCAGACTCTCAGACTACAGAGTGGTGACGTAGCGGCAAGCAAGCATGGAGGGAGGGAGAACGGCGTGTGAGCAAAGTGAGCGGTCGCATGTTGGAGAGTTGCGGATGACGCTGTTATTTTGTTTATTAATTTTCATTGTTGCGACAATAAAGTGGGAAAGTCATCACCAACTCCTCTCCTTTCTATTTCCCCATTCGGGGCTATTACAATATATTTTTTCACATCGTCGGGCGGAGTTACAGTAGGAAGGAAGGAAGGAGTAGGTGGAAAGTTCTCAGTCAGGTGCAGATGAGCAAAGTATTGCTCTGCCGCGTTCAAAAACTGCTCGGTTTTCTAGCCATCAACGACCTTGCTGTCCGCGACAATGTGGACCCCAGCACGTCGACTGCACATTATTTGGTTTGACTTGTCATGTGTCGATATACATGAAAGTGTCCATTCTATTTTATCCATATGTGACGACCGACAATCCTCCCCCTCTGTTATATTTCAATACATTGTTGAGAACAGCAAGGTGGCTAATGGCTAAAAATGCGAGCAGTTCTTGAACGCGACACGAGCAGCAAAGCGCCATGGTGTCAAGCAAGATTAAACATCATCTCCAAACGAAACACCCGTCGCTTCAAAACAAGTCGATGGACTATTTTGTTCGCCTTCGTGAAAACACAGACGAACAAGCAACTTTTTTTTTTTTTTTTTAAATAAAAACTACTAAGGTAAACGAGAAAGCCCTCAAAGCCAGTTAATTTGTTTTTAAATCCAAAAAGTCCCACACCGTGACAGCGACATTAATACTACCTGCCTGCAAAGCCATAGGCTGCGAGATGCTTAGCCCTGATGTGGTTAAAGACATTGCTCAAGTCCCTGTCTGATATTTCTGAGCTTTTTCAAGCCTAACTGCTATAAAAAAAATAATAAATAAAAACAAAGACTGAGAGCTGTTGAAGAATAAGGATTTTGACTTTGTGTTCATCTAAACAGGCTCAAGTTTCACACTGAATAAGTATACATAGTGAGAAATTATTTTATAATTAAATATACTGTACAGAAAATAATTTTGGGACATTTTTAGTTTGTGGTGTGCCGCGAGAATTTTTCCAATGTAAAATTGTGCCGTGAGTCAAAAAAGGTTGAAAAACACTGGCCTAAAAGACTTCTGCTTTGAACTAATCAAAATAGATTTCTAAATATCTATATATTTTGGTTGAGTATTTTATAGATTTCATGTATTTTGAATGATTTTTGCACTGACTGGTTGGGCACTTGAATTTTGTTGTACATGAATGAATTTTATAATGACAATTAAAATTCTATTATCTAAGATTAATATAGACCTATGCTTGAATTTGGAGGTGTATAGCTTTCAGTGACAGGAAGGTCCGCTAGCTTAAATGCGATAAAATGCTTACTTTTCTTTATAATGCTCTTAACAAATCATTCATACACATATTTCCACAAAAAAACGGCTAAATATACCTATAAACTAAATTACAAAAGCATTTATAAAAAAAAAAAACATTAGCTCAAACATAACATATTGCTTATGGTGGTCTTAACAGGGAGCAGCTGGATTCAGCCAGGTGAAATGAGTTATGTCATATTCAATGTTGCCACTAGAGGGCATTGTATCCACACAAATCAAAAAAACTAAATGCAAACACTTTCAAAACAAACCATTACTACACAACTTTAATTAAACGAACACTCGAAGCAGCAAAATTTAATTTGAATATTTTTTTTTAATCGAATTACTCGAGTTAATCGATTGCAACAAACGATTATTTTCATATTCGATTAATCGGATAAATGTCACTTTTTTCAATTACTTTCACAATTTACCTTGAAGTTGTTTTAGGCATGTTGTTGGTAACAATGAAGACAAAATGGATGACTTTTACATCAAAAAAAAAACTTTATTACAGCATCCTGACTTAACCGTAGTCTACAACTGCAGTGTTTCCCACCAATGAACGGCCCGCCACAGTCTCGTTTGAAAAAAAAAAAAGATAATAATCAGATGCGTCAGTCAGCCGATTACACAGCTGTAGCTAGACATGTGCCGGTTACCGGTTTCACGGTTTACCGTGGTGTGAAAACGTCGCGGTTTCAAAACCACTAAAATTTTCCATCATACCTGAGTACGGTATTCGCTATTTTTCATGTGCCAAAATGCAGCCGAAGTGGCTTGGTGCGGCAGCGCTCACCCTTCCCCAGTTTGTTGCCGTGAGTGTCAGTGACGCTATTCTGCTAAACAGCCAGAAAACCCCAAAACACACCCTCCAAACACAAGGCGTACTTTTCTTCAATTTATTGAGCTCTCACATCGTGGTGAAATATACAAATGAATACATTTAAAACGTTGTACAATTTGATTTTTCCACGTGTGATTAGGTTCAACAGGATAGCAGTAGCACCATTAAAAAGTTCGCCAAAAACAAAACACACATTTTCCTTTCAAATTCAATATACAAACTAACTAAAACTTACAAACACGAATGTTAGGCTAGGCTAAGCTGGGAGAGCAGCTTCATCGAGGTTTTATGTCTCACAGCCGCTGAGTGAGAAACAAGCTTGAATGAAGGGGGAAAGAAAAAGGATCGCGTCAAAGATCGCTAATTGAGAAAGGAGGTCTCACTCCTTTTTTTTTTTGATGAAACCTTTCCTCAACAATATTTACATTTTAACTAATTTATAAAACTAACTTATACATTTTTAACTAACTCATTAACTCATGAATTCTTTGTTCTTTTTAACACAAAGGCATGGCATCATGTAGACCAGAGTTCACACAGTGGCTGAAAATGGCGAAACTTCACTTGAGCCCCCCCCCCCCCCCCTCAAAAAAAGTCATACAGTATATATTTTTATTTAGAAGTGTTTTTACTTTTTTATAGCAATTATCTTGTTCTTACTCTAATATTGAGCAACTTGAGCTGTGGCTATAGTCTAGGTTCTATTTATTTTAATTTTATATAAAATATTTGTTATTTTTTGTTAATTTATCTATTTTCACATTATATTCATGTTCCAATTTGCAAATATGTTTTGAAAAAAAATCCTGTTCAATGGAAAAAAAAATTTTTTTTTCTTTTTTTTTTTTTTTAAACCCATACATCTCAAAATTTTGGAGCTATAATTGCAATACCGTGATACCGTGAAACCGCGGTATTTTTGCTCACGGTTATCGTACCGTCAAAATCTCATACCGGCACATGCCTAGCTGTAGCCCACTCCACTCTACTACCCGCGCGAGCGAGAACGCGCGCGTGCGTGCACACACAAAGACACACGCGCCAACAGGTTGTGCTCATAGACGGGACTACTAGCCTGGTACACCAGTCTGTGCTATGAGTCTGGCCACCATTCAGCAGAAAAAAAATTCCAGGGCGGAGCCAGCCACAGCAAATAGACAGCGGAGCGGACCAATCAGCGACGGGCTGACGCGACGTCGGTAAAACTAGCGAGAGACATTTCAACATATTCAACATGGCTAGCGCGAGACAGACTGTTGGTTTTAGCGACTCGATGTGTTTTTGGTCATGTAAAACCGAATTTACCGCGGATTGGAACATATTGCCGGCTCTCCCGTTGAGCCACTTGGCAGGAGTTGCTCTGGTCATTCCAGTCTCCAGCGTCAACTGCGAGAGGGACTTCTCCACAATGAACCAGGTAAGGGCATGACAAGAGGTGCTGACAGGTGTGCCAAATATGCATAATATTTGGTGTGAATGTAAGGTGCATAATTGTCAAGTAAAGGAGAGTTCAATACCCCTTTCCCACTGGCCAAAAAACCCGTGTCAACCCGCTAACAATCGGCTTATGGTGGCAGTGGGAAAGGTGCAGCGACCCGCCTCGACCCGTGTCAATCAACCCACCAAGCGACCCGCGTTAAAATCACCTCGGCTCTGATCGCCATGCAGTGTGAAAGCAAAACCCCGGGTCAACAGTCAACACCCTAATCTACGTGGTGACGTAGGCTAGTACGTGATGCGTCATAACAAAAAACAAAAACCATGTGCTCTAGCCCAGATCCACATACGGCGAACAGTCGGTGTAGCAGCGTTAGCAATAGCCATAACAGACGAAACAAAGGCTCTTCTCCTCCTCCTGTGACGTACACGACTCCTTTCAATTTCAAACCAAAATTTACGTCCCCTTCGTTGTCTCAGCACAAGCACAGTGTTGATCCTTTGTTGCATTTCGACCATTTTGCGGGCAGTAAAACGCATGAAAACAGAGAACACAAACGGAAAGGAGGCTTCCATGTTGCTTTGAATTGTTAACTTCCTTGAACTGAATGAATTCGGTTGCACTTGTCGAAGCGCATCTTAGCGTGGTGACGTCACGCACCTTACGCACGGCTGAGGAGGGGTGGGGGTTAGACGGGTGGAGAAAAAAAAAAAAAAAGACACGGCTTTTTTTGTCAGTGGGAAAGGTGCCAAACGCCAATTGCTAGTGGGATGCATCGGCTTGGAAAAACGCGCATTGACCCACTAGTTTCAGTGGGAAAGGGGTACAAATGTGTGCTCCAAAATCACCTCCCACTTTAATTTCTTTTAACTAATTGTAGTTATCTTATAGGTCAAATCAGACCTCAGGAACAGACTGCAAGGAGAACACCTTGCTGCCTGCCAGAGAGTCTCCATAAATGGACCAAGCCCTGAAGCGTTCAATTTTGGAAGAGCTATGGAAATTTTCTTCACAAAGCCAAGAAAAAGTAAATGTTCAATGGCAGGGTGCAGAGTGTGTCAGTAGTGAGTGAATGAACAATGGATTGAATGAGTGAGTGAATGAATTAAAGACTTTGTGTCATGGTTTTTTGATTCAAGATTAAATTTGAAATATTCCCGATATGCCTTTGTGTGTTCTTAAGGATGATACCAACCTGTTATGTTCATATACAGCAATTTATATTACATTCAGTGGTCTCAAAATGCCCTAAAGAGATACACCAGGCTTGAAAATGTACACACACACCCTATCACGAGGGTCAGAGACCCTCCCACCACAGTCTCCTAAAATCCTGTGGGAAACACTGAACTGTATCGATTATCTAATTCATTGGCAACTCATTTATTAATCGATTTAATCGATTAGTTGTAAAGAAGCTAGTTTAGACAGTAAGATGTCCGAAAATTGGCAAAAATGCGAATTGTTGTTTTCCAAGTAAAAGCTCATTTTTGTTCATGCCGTACTTTGACTTAACAAAAATATAATGAAGAAATCTGATAATATTTACAACTGAGAAGTTCTATGTATGTTATAATTTTAAGAATTTAGACAAGTTTAAGGTCAAGAAGGTCCTAAATGATTTATTGGTTATTAAAATAGTTGTCGATTAATTAGCTAATCGATTAGTTGTCGATTAATTGATGCACCTTCAGTAGTTTGGTTGTGTTTTGACAAAATGAGTAATCATTAAATATTTTTAGTATTATTAACAATTTTTCAACCAAACTTTGTAATGCCAAGTTGCTACGAGGGAGGTCGTGTTAGTTGGGCAGTGTAGATAAACATAGAAATAGAACAGTTGCCACGTTTACATGGAGCCAAATATTCCAATTACAATCGGAATATTTGTTCAAACCGAATAAATGTGTTCCATATAAACACCTCATTCGGAATGAACAGGCCCAAACCGAATGGAATTTCATTCCGATTCACAGGGGTGGAATATTCCTTTTCCCAAACCGATTAGAAGTAAAATTATATCATGTAAACAGGGAAGCGGAATGGTGTCTGGTTGCGTTCTTTCTGCGCATGCTCCGTACTGACGTGGTGACGTCACTCGGTGACGTAAGTAACGTCACTTGCAACATGGCTTCCAAGCACACGCACAGCGCACCCACACAACTTTTTAAATGAACGGCGTATCATTCTGAAGTCTTGTTTCCACTCGAAAAGTTAAAACAGCAGCTGATCTGACGATCGATCTCCATGTTTTGCAACGTGACGCTTTGTTTTGATTAATCTGCGCATGTCAGACGGCAGTTGTCAAACGTCCTTTCGGAATAAAGGCAGTCACATGTAAACGCTGGATCGGAATAGATGAAGTGACATTTCCATTCGGAATGATTTGAATCGGTATGAATAAAAGTCAGCATGTAAACGTGGCTAATGTGCTTTTCAATCATAGTCAGTCAAATATGGATGACAGGACAAGACATATGCTTTCCTCTTTTGCACTCCTACCTGTGGTAAAGCCGTGTTGAGCTGTCTCTGGAGAGAGTCCCTTTCATGGCTAACTTCATGCAGTTTACCCTGAGCCAAGCCCAGATTTTCTTGAGTCTCTCTGAGGGTCTCAAGAAGACGATCCCTCTCCTCTAACATGGACACCATCAGCGACTCAAAATGACCTTCAGAGTCGGACTGTAGGGGCGAGCCGGACCCCCGATGACCTGTGCTACCTCCTCCACTCGGTCCTTCTGTTTCACTGATGGTGGGCATCACTTCACACATCATCTATAATCATGGATAGGAAGAGAAATTAGGACATTGGTAGAAAAATATTACAACATGAAAGTACAGCAATTTTTAAAAAATAGCTAATTTGACTCTGGGCTTTAAGCAATATGCAAGATTCGTGGCCAAAAGTGGAACTGCAACCGGGATTTTTTGGGGCTGCCACATAAGTGCTGATAAGTGTCTATGGAGAATCAAGCTGCCTTATAAGAATGTTACATTTCTGGAGAAATTGCATGGTTAGCTTTGCTGTGCTGGTCGGTATACTCGTAGTGCGAGACCACATAAAAGCATGTACCTGAAGTACACATTCTTGCCATTCAAGTAATCGTAGTTGAGTAAAATTAAGTACACGTGATGGTAGTACAGTATAAGTAAGCGTAATTGTAGTACAAATGCACATCATGTTTGCATATCCTTGTCATATTTCTGCAACCTTAGTTTACAAAGCCTACAGCTCTGGAGACCTTGACGAAGACAAAAAACTTATCTCGTTATTGGCCGACTGGTGGAGGGCGGGACATCCATTGTAAACACAGAATCAAAACGAAGTTTTCCAATCTCAGATTGGGGAAATCTCGGCCTAACCATCGAGAACAGTGTTAGAAGTATTTCCCCCAAAAATGTGTTATAAAATTGACGTGCAAATCTTGCTGCTTTAAATTTTGCTCACAATATGCAAAACAAAGTTGTTTAAGTTTCGCACAACACAGTTTCCACCCACTGTACGAAACTACATAAATAGGACAGATTATTGTATGGAAAGAAAAGTTATCTTATTTAATTATGTAAGTTACTTTATATAATTAAGATTGAGCTTTTAACGTAAAAGATATTGCCATTTTAACAGATAGTTTTACACCAGTCCATGCTACAAAAGCACACAAGAGAGCTGTGAAACAGAATTTATTTAAAAGGCAGAAAAAAAACACATTTGTTGCATGAGCTATCACCAAATTGCTCTGAAACACAAAAAATAAATATTTCAACAGCTTTTTACTGAACAGAAACAAATCAGCGGAAACTATAAAAGCAACAGCAATACACTTGCTCAGCGAAAAATTGTCCTACTTTGGTTCTGTAAAATGTCTGGTCCCCATTTCACCAGGAAATAAGAAAGCAACATTTTTGAAACTCAATCAGTAAAAGTTGGCATGCCAACAGAGGTTGTATGGAATTACAACCAGTTTCCACAACCAGATTTTCAGTCCTTGAGACTGATTGCTAGACAACAGCCTGAAATCATGTGAATTGGATTTTGCATACCGACCAAGGAACAATTTGAACAATGAATAAGTTAGTGAATGCAAGGAAAACACCAGTTCAATGATCTGACAAGACAACAGCCATTGCCATTCACGAAGCAGTGGTTGTTTAACTGCACTTTCTGATAAGTGTGTTTAAGAGCTGGAATATACTTGCAAGTTAACACAACTTTACACCTACAGTTCTCTCTGGCAAATAACATGAAAACAAAGTTTTGTTTTTTTAATTATAATAATAATAAAGAAAGGAAAGGAAGACCTATTTTTTATTTACAGAACCTATCCTGCCAGGAGTCCAACACGAATTACAATAAAAAACTTTGGTGTCCTGAACAGGACACTTGTCTCAGGAATAAGTCTCATTTCAGTGAGGCTTTCTTGGATAAATAATTCTGAATAAATAAAAATAACAGTATTTTCCAGCTTTCTCCTATTTTCAATATTGAGTTTAACACAAGGGGCATAGGTTTATTCTCAACATTAGTAGGGACAATATAACAGCATAACCTGCATGTACACTTTTTTTCTAGGGACGTGACTTTAACAAGACCAAACAGATTATTGAACGGGGGTCATTTCTCCTAACCTAATTAATTGATAGGCTAAATGATCAATGCAAAATCAATCTGCATTGACTTACACTAATTTTCATGGGTATTAGTTCAGGTGGTATAACGTTCAATTCAAACCTTTGTTTTCAAATACTTTTAAAGATCTTGGATGCTGCATCTCTTTTATTTCAAGCAAACCTGGATTAAGCAACATTATATCCGATCCGATCACGTTATCGGGAATCGGGCCGATCTAACCATTTTTAAGGGGATCGGGTGGAAAGGATCGGGTCTTTAAAATATATACCCATATTTTTCTGCTTCATGCTCACACAGTACCACAGCCTCCCACCCTCCCTCCTGCTAAGCAGTGCGACCAAACAGTTTTTCTTGGTCACCATTGCAGTTGGCATTTGGTACTTTATGGTAAAGATGATTGACAGGAACAAATGTGTTAATCATCGTTAAACTTGCAGCCCAGTCTGAAGTGTGCTGTGCCAACTCATTAAGCTCTGACACCCTCACGACCCTAGTGAGGATAAGCGTTTCAGAAGATGAATGAATGAAGCAATTACATGAATGTTATGGAGAGGGATTACAAGTATTACGTTAAAGGTGATGCAATGAAAAACGTGGGTGCGCCTACATTTTGTGCTGGTGCACTTTAACAAAAAAGTTAGGTGCAACCAGTAAAACCAATGCAAAAAGTAAGCGTGCAGCCTTGGCAATATACAGTATATCGCAACATTAATTTCTTCCATCATTGTTCATGCCTATCCAAAAGAGCAATTCAGGTTATCTGGTGAAAATTCTTCAAGTTTTGATATCGCAACCCCCTGAAAAATTGCAATAATAGTTTTTCCCTATCATTCAGGCCTAAAATAAATGAAAAAAATCTGAGATATCCAAGGATCGATCTACATCTGAGGCATACTAAACTACCCAAAGACTTGAACCAAAATACACTCATGAAATTCTGATGTGTGATTTAATTTCAGATTTTTATTTTTCATGTCAGTTCATGTTCATGTCAGTGTCCCCCTGAAGTGGACCCATTTTTGGACAGCTCCCCCAGTTTTTCTGATAAAGGGACTTGCACTCTGTAGCCACCGTGTTGCATTACCGTAATACACATAATGCAAACAATTATCCAAATGAGGGACCGCTACCGTGACTTTGTTGTTCCTTGCGGAGGCTGGCCTGACCACAGTGGTTTTGCAGGTTACCAAGTTCACAGAGTTTAATGGTATGCTAACTCTGTTGCAGGCTGGACTTTAAGTAACAAAAATTAGTGGCGTGTCCCACACCTCCACAACATTGACGTCTTTTTACATTACTTACAACGACTGTTGCTGGCCAGAAAAAAAAAAAATTATAACATCAGTCCTCTTCGAAGAAGGTGGAGGAGGCGCCATGTTGTCATCACGAATCTATTGGAGCTGTGTGAGTGTGTGTGTGTGGCGAGAAAGGGGTGGGGTCAAGTCATCAGCCAATTAAACGTGCGTTTGAGGGGAGGGAAAATGAACTGGCACATTCAGCAAGTGAGAAGGGATCAATCCAAGTCTGAACATAATGAAAATGATTAACTTCATAATGGTAGGGTCTATTCTATTCTTACAACATTCAGGAAGACAATCTAAATTACCTATATAACGGAACTCCTTATATAACTCATTTAAGGTTGCTTAGAAGTCGGTGGGGACAATTTGAGCATCATGAAAAGTTGGTGGTGTTTTGTCCCTACCATTCCGATGCCAACCTATGCCCTTTGTTTCACATTTCTAAATTGTTATGAAAAGGAAAGGTTCAGTTCCTGATAAAATTCTGATAATACTTCAGAAAGCAGACCATTGCTAAATTGACTTGGTCCCACCATTCTGTGTCACAGAGGTCTATACAGAAGAGACAAGAGGAAGCTGGGAAAGAGGCTAGAACTGTAACAGGCACAGAATGGTGCCTGTGTGCAAGGGCATTACAAGCAGGCAGTGTCAGTTCCTGCAGCTCAGGAAAAGTTAAAAATCAAGACTTAATGCCATTTGAAATCAAATTTAAGACAAACTCAACGACAAACCAAATGTGAAAAGGAAAAAAAATACACTATTGGAAGACAAGTGGGGTGGTCCAAACACTGCTAGAAGTCACACCCACCCACATGACCTACCCGGAAAGTGGAGCCGGGTAACAACACGGAGAAACAGGAAGGGACATCACGTATTTTGATCCGTTTTTTGTTCTTACTACAAAATAAAATGTTCTTTCAAAGTTAAAACAAAGTCAACTTCTCACTGCATTTCGTTTTAATAGTCCATGAAATCTCGCGAGAAACAACTAAATTGAAACTGTATTGCCTACAGACATTTTTGTAAAAATTTTGTTTTAATGATGATAGTATTTAATATGACAATCAATGCTGGTTTGATTAAAACACATACAAGGGATTATTTTTTGGTAATTAAAAAAAAATGTGAACGTCACATTTTGGGTCATGTAGGCCACAATATTGGTATACAAGAAATACAAAAAATAATTCAACGCCTGTTAAGACTTTTAAAGGCTATGCAGGAACCCTGGCTCAGCGAGGGAGGAAGAGAGATTTGCAGTTTGACCAAAACTCACTTCGCCCAAGTTTCCACATGTACAGTTTCAGCAAATCTCATTGAATGCTTTTTAATGCCACTTTAAACAAATTTAATGCCCATGCCCAACTGCAGATTGTTTCACATACACAAATAGCGAGTTGTCTGATAACGACTTTTTAACTGATATCCCGATATTGTCCAACTCCAAAAATCTGATTCCGATATAAAACCGATAGCAATATATGCAGTCGTGAACTTAACATATTTTGGCTAACTGAATTGTGATGGCCCATTGGATACTTTAATAATGATAAATGTAACAGCTTCAAGGTTTTTCAATAAACATTCTTGGAAAAATAAGGGAATAACTTCAGGTTATGGGGAAAATGCCTATATCGCACCACTATATTTATTATTGAAGTCAAAATAGTGCAAACATCAGTTTTTTTTCATCAAGTGCAAATGCAAAGTGCCAATAAGGCCCTGCCATATCACATATGGCTCACACAGTGCTTCTGGCTCAAAATAACAACAAAGGCACACAGCTTCAGTACAGTGAATGAGGTACGTAATGAGTTTATAATTCATTATTTTTCAATAATTTAAATTTTTACACCATGAATGCAAATGATATGCTCAAATACCAAATCCCAAGCTGTGACCAGCCCTTGAACAAAGATGGAAGGCTTCTATATTCACTTTAGTTAGTTAACATGCATATTGGCCCAAAACCAATCATGAAAAACAGATTAATATTATCCAATATTTTTTTTAATGATGATTGTATCGGCTGATATTTTTAGCGACCTGATAATATCGGATAACTTTTATAAATTTTGTATTAAATTTTTTTTTAAAAAGTTTAACCGTCAAGTTTACAAAATTTTCAATGCCTCGAATATTTATTGAATGCTTAAGGCCCAAATTTCGAGAAAATCCATTTAATGATTTTTAATTCTTTTTAATGACCCACATAAACCCTCAAGTTGACGCTCTTATTTTATTTTTGGGGGGGGCGGGGGGTTCTCACATCAGAAGCTGTTGGAGGGGATTGCCATCTTACTGTTTAGAAAGTCAACACAGTTGTTACAATATTCCAATTGGCTGGGTTCTGTGTAAAAAGCAAATAAATCCCAGGTTTACTTTTGTTGTGAATTCTTGTAAGGCGTTTGTGTAAAAGGTTTAGGTTTATGAGCTTGTTTGTGGTGCTTGGTGTAAGCATCCATGAAGGGACAGATGGTGGGTACAAATGCATCATGGACAACCCAAGTACACAAAAAGACAAAAGTTAACATAAATGAAACAATAATAGATGAAATTAATCAGTGGTCAGCATCATATCTCCGTAAGACTTGGGTAAAACCAGCTTTTCGGAACACTTTTCAATTTCAAAAATAGGTAAAACATTTGTGCAGTCCACTCAGGTAAGGTGCATATTTTCCCGATATGATTCTGACAAGAGTTAATTTAAACGTTTTAAAAGGCCAAAATGTTGAAAAACAACTGGTAAACTGAACAATATGTTCAAGAAATTGGATACTACAACTTTTCATGTCAGGCTGAATAATTAAAGATGCTTATAATTAACCCACCACTAGTTAGATTCATTCAACTTTTGATCCTAATTATTTGAAGTCGTGTTACCTTGACAAACAACAGTATTTCCCACCGGCAGGTAAACGAAGTCCTGGTCCTCCTATCGGATCTTGATGAGGATTACCGGATATCCAGACATGAAAAATAACTCCACTCAAACTGGGATAATGTATATTAAGGCTTTGGATGCAATTTTCCAACGTAGACAAGGCCTCAGAGCAAGTATTCCAACTTCGTCCGGCGAATTCAGCGAGAGCTGGCTAGCATTAGGCGAGTAGCTGGTGATTCGATTGCATATCGACAAGTGTTTTCTTTAGGTATCAAAAGAACGAAGACTTTAAAAAGTAAAGCTCTTTCGGGTGTATGTATCACACTTTAAAACGAATAGACAGCAAACGATACAGCAAGTAAAGTGACGTGGAAACAAACACCTGTGCGCTTGGGAGCCTGGGGCTTCATTTAAAGCGAAATTCTTTGGCTTGGAGTCCGTCTGGGGTTAACACTTAGCCAAACGTTAGCTTCTAGCCAGCTAGGGGGCTAACGCTCGCTAGTTTCGAACACTAACTTTGCCGAGATACCCACGCTGAGTAACCTAAAAGTTGGTCAAATGCCGACATCTCTCGACTTTATGTCCCTACCATCGTCTAAAACGTCGATGCGGATTTAGATTTCTAAAATAAAGAGCACTGAAAACATTAAACGCCAGCTAACACCTAGCTTGCCGTCGACTCCGAACTGTAGCGTCACCACATCGAGATCAACTCGGAAACTTTCACACAGTGTTTAACCTTAGTTTTCGTCGAGTTATGGAATCCAAAAGTCCAATAAAAATGCAATTCCTCGACTTCCCAATATTATATCCTTCGTTTTAGGGGGTATTTCCACCTTCGCGTCCGTCAGTCCGGTCCTTCCTGACGCCACAGCCTGCCAGCTCGGGCAGTCGGGACAGGCAGCCAATGGTGGGCTCTCCGTCGCTAGCTCTTTCATTAGCCTGGTAGTCCGCGGCAGGGGAGCCCTTCCCGGCTCGGCAACAGGAGGGGAGGAGAAAAGCTGCCACGCTCTGGCTCATGGCAGCGGCCCCCTTAAGATCAGGAGCTACGACAACAAAAACATCTGATACGAGTATTTGACATATTTACGCGGTGTTAATACTACGAACTATCGCCAACTAGTTTTTCTTTGTAGGAAAAGTATCAATAGCAACGTGGTCAGCGTAATGTTTTTTTGTGAATTAATTTATAATTTAAAGCCATTATTAAATATAGTGTTCAAGCATACAAATATAACCAAAGTATGACATATTTATTCCATCATTTCATTACTTATAAGTTTTAGTAGGCTTCGCAGTTAAACAATCAGGCAAGGTTCGACGGAGAAAATAATGTGAGGGATTAAAACTGGAGGGGGGAAAAAAAAAAAAGACCACTGTACAATGCGAACGAAACTGCATTTGTAAGTGACCTACATTCTTGGTTGAATGGACAACAAGTCAGGTGCGCCATCTTGTGGGGAAACAAGACAGGCTTTTCAATCTGGTATTGGGCTAGTGAAACTCTAAAATCAGAGGTTCTCAAACATTTGACAGCACCCAGGGGTGCTGCCAGAGATTTTGGGCCCGATGAAAAGATTTCACTTTGGGCCCCACCACCAGTGCCGGGACACACACACACATTTAGAGTATCAACTATGTAATTTCTTGCATTCTGGTGAATCTTTACACACTAATGTATGCATTTCCTGCATTACTTTAAGATTAAAAAAATATATGTATGTAAACATACAGCGTATAGAGCAATAATGAATAGACTGATATCATCTATAAACAAAGCAAATACCATAATGAATGACTTAGAATAAATGTTTTGTTTTAACTATACTAGTGTATACATTACAGTATACAGTATACAACTGTTTTAGTATGAAGAGCTTGCTAAGGGTTTGCCTGCTGTACTGATTAAATGTAAGCTAAAAGTGGAGCAAACACTAGCTATTAAACAATTACAGTATTCCATTATGGAGTAGGCTTAGCCCCATCTGGAAACTTGCGATCTCCACTATAGGCTACAGCTCCGAAGTGAGGTCCCTTGTTAACAAACAAAATTCAATTGATGACAAACTAAATTCAATAAATTCTTGACAAACTGGATTCAAGCCCATTTTAAGAAATAAAATTTCCACATCAACTTTCAACATCTGTAGGATACCAAAAAATGCTGTCATTATTTGGAATTTATGTTTTTGAATAGGTAAATGTCGCTCATTGAGGCCGGGAAAATCCCGCATTTCTTACGGAGTGAGCTGGGACCTCGCTTCGGAGCTAATAGACATCATGAGATTCCAGATGGGGCTGGAGTGGGCTAAGATAACAGGTTAATTTTCAGCACTAAACTGACTCAAGACACCAACCTTCCTTTGTGAAGTACTTTGTCACATCCTGTTAGCCTTTTCTACCCCTCTCCTTTTTTGCTTTCTTTTCTTTCCTCTTTTGATAACCCGATTTTTGTTTTGAAAACATTTCTGTAGTACGGCGCGTGCCGAGTCATTGACTGGTGTAAATGCGCACCACTGCTCCCGGTATGATCGAAGGAAGGGCGGACCAAACCATATAATGCAAACACATAGTAGGGGAAAGATTGAATGTTCAAAGGACCTCTTTTTCACCCACAATTGTGCATTTATCAAGTCAAGTTCAGTTTATTCAATTTAAACTACAAAAGATTAAACCCTGCATACCACAGGTCATACTTATACCAAAGTTTGTAAACTAAAGCTTCAACCAATCTGACAAATTGCCTCAAAAAAGGAGGTAAGTGAAATCTCTTGGCGAAAAGCAAATGTTTGACAGACAAGCAAGTTTGTGCGCCCTGAGCCTACTTCCTTCTCCTCCCACTTTACTGGGCACCTGGTCTCTGCTGGTTGGACTGGTGGCGGTGGGGCTCTGCTTGGATTTGGGGTGAGATTCGGCCCCTCCTTTCGGGAAGGCACGTTTGTCTTGGGTACACTTATGGATAGGCATCATTAGAAGCATACCGAGGGCATAGGTTTGGTCTCAACATTGGTAGGGATGATACAGTATAACAGAATTACACTGTTGGCTGGGGAAGGAACATTATAAGACCAAACACATTGGGTGAACGGGGGTCAGGGCTACATTTCTCACCAATATAAACTTAATTAATTGATAGGCTAAATACTACTTAACCTATACATGGAGCTACATGTTAGCCTACATTGTCCTTCAGCACAAGAGTAATTTAATTACAGCTTAAAAAATTAATTAATCGTAATTAATCGCAATTCAAACCATCTATAAAATATGCCATATTTTTCTGTAAATTGTTGTTGGAACGGAAAGATAAGACACAAGACCAATATATACATTCAACATACGGTACATAAGTACTGTATTTGTTTACTATAACAATAAATCAACAAGATGGCATCAACATTATTAACATTCTCTTAAAGCGATCCATGGATAGAAAGACTTGTAGTTCTTAAAAGATAAATGTTAGTACAAGTTATGGAAATTTAATATTCAAACCCCTCTTAATGTTTTTGTTTTTATTAAAAAATTTGTACAATTTTCAATCAAAAAATAAACTAGGAGCTCGCCATTGTTGATGTCAATAATTACACCATGCTCACTCATTGTAAAATAAAATCATTTGGACCCAAGCGCCAGCAGAGGGCGCCAAACACAAAAAAAACAAGTAACAAGCGGACATTACACTGCTGTCATTTTAATCTGAGCGGGGCATGTGCGTTAATTGCGTCAAATATTTTAACGTGATTAATTTAGAAAATTTATTACTGCCCTTTAACGCGATAATTTTGACAGCCCTAAAATAAATATTTTTTTTTATTAAAGAAATGCACAAATAGATATTTGGTTTCAAAAGTGTAAAGTCACAATATGCCTAGCCGTCTCTCCTTCTAAACCAGGCCATTTACATGAAGAAAAGCAGCAGCATGTGTTTTTTTTTTTTTACTGTCAACACTTTCCTGTGAAACACAGACTCTCTAAGGCTAGGTTCATACCGTAGGTCTTAATAAACAATTCCATTTTTTTGTCATATCTGTTTTTATGAGGTGCCCGTTCAGACTGCCTTAGTCCATTTAGCCCGTTCAAGTATAACGCATGCGCACTAATTCGCAGTCTGAGATGCGCTGAGCAAATTGCATACGCATGACCATCAAAACAAACAACGTCAACGTCATTCTAGTGTGATGATATTTTAATTTCCAAAAAGAGGACACAAATAACCAAGAGCGAAGGTTTCGTCTCAATATTGGTAGGAACGGTAATGGACCGACACATTCAGAAAGTGAAAAGTAGTAAATTTAGCTGAACATAATGAAAGTAATTCACTTAATAATGGTAGGGTCAATTCTATCCTTACAACATATAGAAAGATAATCTAAATTACCTATTTGACGGAACTCATTATATAATGCAAATAAGATGGCATAAAAGTTGGTGTGGACAATTTAAGCATCCTGGAAAGTTATTAGTGTTTTATGACCCTCCCGTCCCTATCCAAACCCACGCTCTTGAAGCATACTATCAATCAGGGGTCTCCATCCTATTCCACAAAGGCCCGCTATGGGTGCAGGATTCTGTTTCAACCAAACAAGATGACACCTTTTTTTTTACCAATCAGGTGTTGTACAAGTTCAATTAGTTGATTGCTGTCAAGTGCTGCTTGTTTTGGCAGAAATCTAATTGGTTCAACTATCTTTGCTTGATCAGTTGGAACAAAAACCACGACCCACAATGAGCCTTAAACATCCGGTGTTCTACCAAAATCTGCTACATCGGCGAAACGTGCTACATTTGTCGAATTTGACACCCAAAGTACTACCGTGCGCTCTAAACTTGTTTTGTTTAGATGCATACAGGAATAATAACATACTGAAAAATGCCAACAGAAAATACTTAAATGTAGTGATATCAAATAAAGATGGTTTAAATACGCTACGTGACTAATGTGGTCAACTGCTTCAAAGCTAACACAAAAAAATACAATGATTAAAAGTATGAGAGGATAATACATGCAAAAAGTATCTTTGAGGCAGTGAAAAGGTTCTAAATAACGAAATAAAAACAAAAATAGTGAGTACTCGCCGCTTCTAACTAGGGTTGTTCCGATCATGTTTTTTGCTCCCGATCCGATCCCGATTGTTTTAGTTTGAGTATCTGCCGATCCCGATATTTCCCGATCCGATTGCTTGTTTTGCTCCCGATTCAATTCCGATCATTCCCGATAATTTTTCCCGATCGTATGCATTTTGGCAATGCATTAAGAAAAAAATGAATAAAACTCGGACGAATATATACATTCAACATACAGTACATAAGTACTGTATTTGTTTATTATGACAATAAATCCTCAAGATGGCATTTACATTATTAACATTCTTTCTGTGAGAGGGATCCACGGATAGAAAGACTTGTGACTTTGTATATTGTGACTAAATATTGCCATCTAGTGTATTTGTTGAACTTTCAGTAAATGATACTGTAGCCATGCCCAAATGCATGATGGGAAGTGGAACCATGACTGTGCGTAGTGCTACCAATTGATATATCTTCTCTGAGTTGGGAAATAACATAAGGTGATAAGAAAAAGATCAATTGCTGCCTTGCTTCCCCACAATGCTTCCCATGATATTTCTAATCGTAGAGAGAGGGATTGTAAGGCTGTAGCCAATTAAAAAAAGGCTCCAAAGGCTGCCAAAAATCACTCTACTCATTCTACGCTGCCTTTTATCTCTCTATATAGGTAAAACGGCGCCATTACAGATTGAGCGCGACAATGCGTGAATGGGTCGCGCAGCGAATGCATTAATTGCGTTAAATATTTTAACGTGATACATTTTTTAAAAAAATTAATTACCACCGTTATCGGGATAAATTTGATAACCCTACCTTAAGCCTAAACTAAAGACACTGGATGAGTGTAACATATTATGTCTGTAACGTTAAATACAATTAGAAAACGATTTAATTAAAAAATATATAAATATAAAAAAAAGGCATGGCCGATATTTTTTTGCCGATTCTGATACTTTGAAAATGACGTGATCGGACCCGATCGATCGGCATCCCGACATCTCTACTTCTAACCGATGTGCGCATGCAAAGAAAACTGTTTTGCTCAGTTATTTCTATAACACATACGAAATCTGATTTTCATTCAAAATGGTATTTTTTCAATGATTTGCAAAATAAAAGTTAACAAAAACAGCTATAACCCCAACTTCCATCTCCTAATTTTTATCTTCCCTCATTTCTTCACATACTAAATGCCAAATCTTAATTTTAACTACTTAAGGTTGTACATTAAAATTTAAGATAATGTAAACATTTACTTTTTGTTGTGTTTTTTAATAATAAAGATATAAGTAACAAACATTCAGAAAAAGAAGTACAAATGACTTATATTATGCAGAGTGAAATGGAATATATTTTGAAGATCGCGCAAACATTGACTTTTTTAAATCATAAGGAAATGAATAAGTAGCCTAACATAATTGAACAAATATAAGTCCAAAGTGCACATTGACAGCTAAGATGCTCTGAACCTCTCCATCAGAGCAAATAAAACTAAATATGATAAATACGCCACCTTAACTCTTTCCTTGCTCTTAAAGATTTGATCCATTTTCTGTTGTATTGCCCTTTTTTTCCTTTTTTTTTTTGCTCTTTCAGAAATCATGCACATTTGAACCAATCAGAGCTAACTATCTCTGGTGATCACATGTTAGTATGTCAGCCAATGGAACGGATAAATGAGTCCAGGCGTTTTGATGATGCTGGAACTTTGGTGCCGTTCCAGTGAGATCTACAAAGATGACTGCCTGAAAAAATATAAAAATTCCCCCAGTCCTTGATGATATGGGGTGCATGTCAGGCATAGACCCTGGAGAGATGCCTGTTGTAAAATGTTCAATAAATGCACAAGTTTACATTGAAATTTTAGACAGCTTTTTATCCCTTCAACTGAAAATATGTCATTTTCCAAGATGACAATGCATCATGCCACTGAGCTAAAACTGTTAAAGCATTCCTTGGAGAAAGACTCATCCAGTCAATGTCATGGCCTGCAAATACCCCAGATCTCAACCCTATTGAAAACCTGCGGTGGACATTGAAAAAAAATGGTCCACAGCAAGGCTCCGACCTGCAAGGATGATCTGGCAAATGCAATCAAAGAGAGTTGGCACCAAATTGATGAAGAATAATGTTTGTCACTCATCAAGTCCATGCCTCAGAGACTGCAAGCTTTCATAAAATCCAGAGGTGGTGCAACCAAATACTAGAGATGTGTTTTGATTGTTATTTCTTTGTTTGTTTCTCATGATTCCAAATTTTTTTCCCTCAGAATGGAGTGATTCTATATTTATTTCCCCGCACTTGCTCTATGAAAGTAACATTTACTGACCACCAGAATGTTTTTTATTCATTTCTTTTAGTGTTTCTGAATGCCAAGGAGTTGCAGTTTTGAACTAATTCATTATTTTTTAAAGCTTTTTATCGGAGTTTGTTCTACATAATAAAATGTCTGAGTGCTCGTCCAAGACTGGTGATTCCATACTTTTTGCCAGGGGTTGTATATTCATTCAGGGTCTTTGGGGGGATTGGAACGGAGGAGCCCTTTTGTTCCTGACCAGCCCCCTCAATTTTAATACATCATACATCTGGCACTGTCCCAGCCTACCTGTGGTGGCTTCCTCTCTTTCTTGTCGTCTTCATCACCTCTGTCTTGGGGATGTAAAAGTTTAGACTTTTTTTCTCCCCCTTCATGTCTCAATGCAGGTTAGTCTAGTCATGGCCAGTTGGATCATTGGTGTGCAATTCATCAATAATCAATATTATTGGTAGAACCAAGATGCTCCGAAATCAAATTTACTTCAATTCAATGAAGGCTTTGGCCAACTCTGCACTCAGAGTAATCACGAGGAAGTGAAGAATTACCCTTAGTTATGTCACCTTTCTTAAGTACAACTAGTGCAGAGCTGGATTTGCAAATTGGGTTTGAGGCATTTGGTTGGGCCCTTCACTAATTTGACCACAAATTCCAAATGAATACTTCTGCACCTCCAGCTGGATTAGAAGCAGAGTGAAACAAGTTCAATGGTGGTTCCTGGCATGGTCGGGTTGGGCGGTCACCCGGGACGGCAAATTGCTAGGGTCGCATGCATGCAAGGTGCACGCGAGTGATTGCCTACTAGTATAATTGGCGTCCCATGCGTTGCACTGACGCCCCCTGCAGACCGCAGTTACTGTCTGCACGCTACCCCAAAAGGGGAAGGAGTTTTGGAAGGGGTGATTGGATCACTTAACAATGTCACTCACCTAGGGCTATGATTCATAATGTGCAAAGATACGATTTAAAAAATCAATAAATTCTAAAACTTTTTTGCTGAACATGACAATCCTGGACAAGTTTTTTAGATATTAGGGTTTACCTTGTTCCGTGGTGCGATTGTGTCTACAACACAGGCATATTATCATGACAAATCTAACAAGCTACTTTTTACTGTGATGTCTAGGTGACCTGGAGATGCTGAAGGTACACCCAGAAGAGGCTCCACTTTGTTTTCAACTCCATGAAGACAAGGGCGCCAGCAAGCGAGGAATGCTGACGGTAGGCTCTACCAACATTTGTCCCATTAACAATTGCACTCTACCCTTCTTATGTGTACATATCTCAATCAAATTTACTCTATTAGGGATTTTGAGATACAGCTTGGAGTTTCCAAAGCAAACAAAAAGATGGGTTGCCTGAAGGAGTTACGAGCCAACAGCGCAGACATTCTGACAGAATTTAGTGGTGCATGTCCTGGAAAGACTGCAGGATTCATCAGTGAAGTTTGCTGATCCAGACTTTTATTTCAAGCCTCCAACTGCAATTCCCCAAATCATTGCAGGCATCAAAAGGCCTGATTTTACATGTCAGTTGATTTAAAATATAAATTGGCTGACATTTTCCTTTTCTTTTTAATAGATATATTTGAATGTCCAAAAATTTGCATGTGAACACTTAATTTTTAATTTAAAAAGTTTTCTTTGATTGAACCAATCCTTTTTGTGTTTGGGCCATATTATGATTAGGACATTTGTGTCTAAATCATTCAATCCCCCAAAAAGTTGCTTCAATAAAAAAAAAAAGCAACAAAAAAAAAAACATTTTCAATCATACAGGAAAAAAATGGGCGGCACGGTGGCTGAGTGGTTAGCACGTCTGCCTCACAGTTCTGAGATCCAGTTTGCATGTTCTCCGCGTGCCTGCGTGGGTTTTTTCCGGGAACTCCGGTTTCCTCCCACATCCCAAAAACATGCATGGTAGGCTGATTGAACAGTCTAAATTGCCCGTAGGCGTGAGTGGTTGTACCGTATTTTTCGGAGTATAAGTCCCGCCAGCCATAAAATGCCCAACGAAGAGAAAAAAAACATATATAAGTCACACTGGAACTGTGGAACTGGTACTCCAGACTCACCGCTGTTCCAGCTATTGAATTTGGCCACCATTAAGCGGATAAAATTTCCAGGGCGGAGCAAGCCACAGCTAACAGACAGCGGAGTGGACCAATCAGCGACGGGCGGATGTGACGTTAGAAACGCGACGAGGGACTTGTGCACGGAAGTAAACATACGAGGAGAGCGGAGTTTATTCAACATGGCTAGCGCGAGACAGACTGTTCTCAATGACTTGTGTCGATGTGTTTTTGGTAATTTAAAACTGATTTTACTGTGGATTGTAACATATTCTCGGCTCTCCTGTTCACTATCTCTGTTGTTGTGGAGACGACTTCCGACGCGGAAGAGTGACGTTGCTCATTAAGAACACGTCACGCAAATAAACGAATCTGATTTGTCGATTGATTTTGTACTTGCTCGAGAGGCCGTTAATGGGCTGGGTCCCAGACTATTCTCTCAGTGTTTGAAAAATACAGGGAGAAAAGTCTGGCCGTGCCAGGCAAAGGAAAAAGCGGCATGGAAATTGAATGGGAAAAAAATCACTTTAAAAAATATTTTTTTCTCCAATATACACACACACACACACACACACACACACACACACACATATATATATATATATATATATATATATATATATATATATATATATATATATTTATTTATTATTATTATTTTTTAATTATATGCAAAGCAAATTACTGTGTAAGGTGCTCGAAAAATAATTTCGACCCATTATAAAAATATGTTATTTTGTTCATTTCATTCATTTTTGTTGCAGTTTTATTGCTTTATAACTTTTTACAACTGTAATTGACTTTCCTATACACACACACACACACACACACGCGCGCACCCCCCCCCCCCGCACGCACCCCCCCCACACACATATATATATACATATATATATATATACAATATATGCAGTGCCCTCCATAATTATTGGCACCCCTGAAAAAAATGTGTTTTTTAGCTTCTAATTTTTTTTTTTTTTCAAATAATATGGGACCTTAATGGAAAAAAAGAGAAAAATCCCACCTTCAATACAAGTGCACTCATTCAGTGGGGAAAAATCCCACATAAAGAAAAAAATATTTGACATCAAATAATGTGTGTCACAATTATTAGCACCCCTGGTGTTAATACTTTGTACAACCCCCTTTTCCCAACAAAACAATGTCTGGGGACTGGGATGGCCATGGGAGGAGCTTGATTTTGTGTCTTGTGAACCATTTCTGTGTAGATTTGGCCATATGTTTAGGGTCATTGTCTTGCTGAAAGACCCAGTGACGACCCATCTTCAGCTTTCGGGCAGAGGGCAACAGATTTTGATTTAAAATGTCCTGTATTTCAAAGCATTCATGCACCCTAACAAGGTTCCCAGGGCCTTTGGAAGCGAAACAGCCCCACAGCATCACTGACCACCCCCATACTTCACAGTGGGTATGAGGTGCTTTTCTGCATGCGCATCTTTCGTGGAACGCCAGACCCACTTAGAGTGTCTGTTTCCAAAAAGCTCAATCTTGGTCTCATCTGACCAAAGCACACGGTCCCAGTTGAAGCCTGGGACCGTATGTATTTTTGTGTAAGACTTTCAAAATTGTCCGAAATGCATGCGTGATACATCATTGGAAAGCTTAAAATCTCAATTTTTGGGAGGAACAAAAATTTTGAACAGGAAGGCATTTAAAAAAAAAAATAAAAAAAATTTAAACAGCAAAACCCTAATTGGAGGTGAGAACCACGCGAGAGCAGAATTAAAGACGCCACGATTTTAATGAGATATTATAGCGTACTTACCTTGTTTCGATCGAAAAACTCGATGTAGCATGTATCACCGAGTGTCAAGACACAGCTGTGAATGGCCACAGGCGAATTTTAAAAATTTTTTTATGGGTGAAACATGGTGATATAACAAGGGTCGCGATGCAGAAATCGCAGACAACAAGGAGTGGTTGAGATTTTCTTTTTCATATAGTTACCCTTTTAAACGTTATTTTTCAATTTTTTTTGTATGTGGATTGATTATTTATCATCTAACATATCGGGGAAAATGCGACAGTAACAAAAAAAATACATTTAAGCGATAGTTATGAGGTAGATATCCGTGACTTTTTTTACAGACGCCAAATTTTTCATTGTGACGTCATTTGTTTAAAAGTTTAAAATATGCGAGTGAATCATTTTCTTAAGTCGTTTTTTTTTTTTAAAACTAAAATTTAGACATCAATTAATGATTCTAAGCTAAAAATGACAGACATTTTGAATAATAAATATAATTACTTACCTCCTTTTTATGGCTAGGTTGAAACAAAAGCGGTTGCGCGATGTCTGTAAGCGGGGGTTTTCATGGTAAAACGGACAAATTAAAAATAGTTCGGGGGCTTAGTGCGGCATGAATCAGCAATGGCAGTATATAGACTATTTTTTTATATATATATATATACAGTATATGTATAGGAAAGTCAATTACATGCAATGACACTTTTCGGCCACCGGGGGGGCCTGACCTCCATGGCCCCCCTTAAAATCCGCTTATGGGGGCGTGGCAGGACGAGCGTGTCAGCACTCTTCCCCTCCAGGTGCGCCCAATTGCCTTGATTGGCACCTGGCTTGGTGGAGAGGAACAATGAGCGGCCATAAATGCGGCATCGCGAAAGCACAGGGGAGACCGCCCGCTCTGCGGATGGGGCGGCATGCGGAAAGAGCACTGGCAGTAGACAGGAAAGGCACATTTTTAACAGGGGCGGGTGGGTAAAATTTTAATCATTTTATCTAGTGATGGTGAGATGAAGCCTCATGAGGCATTGCACCACTTGAGCCAATTGGTTCGAGAAAGAGTTCATTTCTTGGAGCTTCATGTGTCCACGGAACCACCTACTGGGTAACTGTATAATCACAATCCTTTGTCTCCCAGCCACATGAGGGATTCGTTAATTTTTGTGTGTGTGTCTGTTGGGAAGGTATTATTTAGCAAAATATTGTCTGACCAAAGCCTCGATGTACATAGATTATCGCATATGTATAATGTATATATTTTTTCTTCAACTTTCTTTTCATTGTTTTCCAGTCACAGAAGTTAAATTTGGCATACCGTACATCTTCAGCAATGGGATCAAACTCATAACCTGAGTGACCATGATGTATGGGGGGGGCGGGGATTACCCCATGAATAATGAAAAAAAAAAAAAAGGACCTTTACATATGAAACAAAAAAGGCATATAAAATATATGATATGATGTCTCCTGTAGGTCAGCAGTGCCAAGCAGCTCCCCAAAAATCAACGTACAACAAATTATACATATAAACGTTTGAACTTTTGGTTCCAGTAAGAGGAGTTGCCATATACAGTCACAGTCTCATATGTCACTCATTAAGTAAAACCTAGTATATGTATATATCTTTAATGTAGTCTGTGTATTTGTGAAAATAATTTGATAAATGGCATTACAATAATGTGGTAGGTAGTGCAATGTTATTTTTCTCTGATAATGACATATGCGTATGTAACCGGTGTTGAATGGATCCGGACCCGCGACGCAATCCGTACCCAGGACAGAACTTGAACTCACTTGCACGACGTGTCCAGCACGATAGGCGGATGCTCTGACCACCAAGCCAGAAGCCCGGGCTACCCACTTTGCCTGGCAGCGCACCCACACGAAGAAAGGGAGGTTTCGACACAACCAGAGGCGTTGCATCCCATTAGGCAAACCAGGCAATTGCCTAAGGCCCCCAGCCAGCAGGGGCCCCCAGAGGGCCGACAGATTTCGCACACGCAGCTTTACTGCACTGTCGCAGCGATAAGTGCGACAGTGCCAGTTTGAAAGCCTTGTGTCTGAGTTCCCTGAAGGGGCCCCTTCACCAGCTCTACACCCCCCTCCACCCTCCCTCACGTGACTCAGAGTGAGCAGTGATTTTGCTTTTTTTTTAATTGGCGTATATCCAAAACAAAGAGAACTTAGTTATCCTTCTGGAAGTGACAAAAGAAAAAAAAAGCAGAAGTGGAGAAAAGGAAGTAAGACAGCGGTGAGTGCACTATGTTACTGTAGTTTTGTGTCCTAATGTAGTAGAAGCCGGGCACTTTGAGTGTCCTAAAAAGCACTCTATGAGACTGAGGCGTTATTTTACTTTTATTAAATATGCTATTGCTCCAAGTCCAACTGTCCCCCTTATTTGCAATTGCTCAAAGGGCCCCTTGTTGCTTGTTGCCTGGGGCCCCCGGGGACCCTTGCTACGCCTCTGGACACAATGGACTTGTGTGAACCCGTTATACGTAATCAGAGAGAACAGTAAACATGTTCGTGTAACATGCAAAAGGTTACTGATGATGCTTGTGCAATTTGGACATTGATGTAGCTTATAGATAGTGTTTTTTAAAATTGTTTTATTATTTATTTTTTTATTTTTTCCTCACAGAGAGAAAGTCTTTCCTGCTGGCTTCATCCTAGTATCAACTACTGTACCCTTCTTTCAACTCACTTAAACTTTTCACTCTCCAAACCACCTCCAAATTATCTAAATTCTCACCTGGTCACAACTATCCTGCTAACACCCACATTTTGAATGCAGGCAGAGGTGTTGATAGACGGAAGCGAGCTGTCAAACCGCGCAGAAAATCTAAAGCACTCCATGAAGCGATCACGTGGCACAGCTTGGCAGCGAGGCTTCGGACGTCATCATTTTCGGAACCTCCCCTAAATGAAACGAGCCTCGGTACGCGCTTCGCAGAAAAGTCCCTTCATTACTCGACACACGCTTCGAAGACTCGGTGCACCTTTTTTCAAATCTATTTTCTACTGACTGTCTTTTCCTGTTTTTAGAGCGATTTTAAAGTGAATTCTCTGGCTGCTCACAAATTGTTCCAGCGGGTCCTGTAGGCCTGCCCCTGTGGACACCAGTTTTTGTTTGCAATGTATTTTTTTTTTGGTTTGTAGTGCTTAGTTTGATTGCAGTTTCCACCATTTGTTTGCTGTGCGAGAGCAGTCCTGTTGTGCCGAAAGATGTCCCCCCCGCGTGAAATGTCCCCCCTGATGGGAGCGCTTATTTATGAGGCTTTATTCAGGTGAAAACATCAAATGTTTTCATGGACGCATTTCAGTAATGGATTTACGACTGTAAAATCAATTTTAGATTAATACATTTCACAAAATAGTAGTCCTGTATTTAGGTAACAAATCGTGGACTGGGCCACATAACCATCTTGGAACAGAAATATATTAGTCTACAGGTTTTCACAACCATATCCCAATGAGAATCACACAGGTATGACATTAGTTCAAGCAGAGTAAAATAATACATATTCACAGTACAAGATTTATTAGTTCAAGCAGAGTAAAATAATACATATTCATAGTACAAGATGTACAGGGTGACCCCAAAAAAAGTTTACACTGCCATAATACAACTTAAGTGCCATGTTTATTCATCTTAGAATTAGAATTTAATCACAAATTATACATTATTATAAAGAACATGTACAGTACACTCTATTTTTCAATGTGTCCTCCCTTAAGTGTCACAACAGCCTCCAGGCGCCTGCGGAACGCTTGACAGGTCTTCTTTATGTAGGATGCTGTCATCTTTTCCCAAGATCTAACAATGGACCTCTCCAAGGCTGCCACAGAAGTTTGTGGCTTCTTACAGGCACTGTCCTCCACAGTTGCCCATATGCTATAATCCAGGGGATTGAGATCTGGACTCTGAGGTGGCCACATATCACCTTGTCAATCAACTTTTTGGTCCGCACAGATCGGCACTTCCAGACCCAGGTTTTCGTGAGGCTGTTCCAGTATCTTTCAGCTTCTTTTTAACTTTGTAGACTGCACATCTGGATATTCTCAGATTTGCTGCAATCTCAGTAGGTGTCAGACCGGCACGCAGCAATTCAGGTACAGCTAAAGTTTTCTTCATTTTCAGCAGAAGCACAGGAATTGTAGAGACGAGAGATTACCGTACCAGCTGCATTGAGTGACCTTAATGAATCACTTAAGCATGACAAATTATTTAGATATGTTTCAATGGCTTTTAAACAAGCAGTCAACTGAGTGTAAACTTTTTTTTGGGTCACCTTGTATTAGTTGAAGCAGAGTAAAGTAATACATATTCACAGTACAAGAAAGTCATTTCCGTGTCCATCGATTGGTAAGAAAAAGCTGTTTGTACGAGTGAGGTGTGGGCACTCCCGTCAGGGGGGACATTTCACGCGGGGGGACATTTTTCGGCACAACACCGGCCGACCTGGGGAGCCCGAATCCCACACCGTCTAGCCAGAAGTGACTCACTTTTTAGCCTTTTTATCATCTTGCTTTTTAAAATAAACTCAGTTGTGCGACTGTAAAGCGTCGTCAAGCCTCCTCTTCCTGTGTCTCAGGGCCGGAACGAACCTCCGTGTTCACAAACATAGGCACGCAGCATATGCAACGCCGGATTTAGTTGAAAAAGTAAGAAAGCGCTACCTCATACCAACAGGAAGGATAGTCTCAGGAGTGATTTGTTTGAGGATTCAAGGTAATTAGTATATTTTTTGTACCATACATGCATTTTGAAACGTGAAAAAAAAAATCAACGGGAGAAAGTAACTGCTACGGACTTGCATCGTCCTTCGATATATTTACGTAAAATAAATGCTACCTGCATGCTTTTTGTTGTTGTTTTTTTTTTTTTGCTTTTAACCAATAATCGAGACTGTTTTACGTCCATATCTATAAAGAATTCAGGGATTTAAGCATTTATTCACAAGAACTTAAACATAAAAAGCTCTTTGTTGTGGTAAGGCGGCGCCACAGTGTGACTTGAAGACGAGCAGCAAATTCGACATGTCTACTTAAAATAAATGCTACCTGCACTTTTTGTTGTTGTTGTTGTTGCTTTTAACCAAGAATCGAGACTGTTTTACATCCATATGTATAAATAATTCAGGGATTTAAGCATTTATTTACAAGATTTTTCAACATAAAAAGCTCTTTGTGTTTCCAATCGGTCAGCTTAGACCAGGGGTGGGCAAACTGGTCCTCGAGGGCTGCAGTGGGTCCTGGTCTTTGTTCCAGCTGACCCAGCACAGATAGTTTAACCAATTCGGTTTCAGCAGAAATGAGAAGCACCTGACTGCAATCGACTGATTGCACTTGTAAAACAGCAGATTGGTGAAAAGGTGTCCTCTTAATGGGTTGCAACAAAAACCCGCACCCACTGCGGCCCTTTGTGGAATTAATTGCCCACCCCTGGCTTAGACTGAAATAGGCCCCCTATTAATCGGCTCCGCGCCCTTGCTTGTCCTGTCAATACCATTATGAAGTCTATGTTTGTAATGTTAAATTAATATTCTCTTGCACATATTTATTGATGTGCGCTATCAACTGGTCAGGTACCGTTAACAATGTAACATTCTTAGCAAATACTGTGTTTTGGTTGTTGCCTTGTGCTGAGCATACTTCATGCGCTGTATTTTCTGGGTCAACTGTTGTTGTCTTTTTGCAATTGTTTTTTTTTCTTGGCTTGGGGGGGAGGTCACCAAAACTTTTTGTCGCCCTGGGCACCATGTAGGACCAAGTCATACAAAAGCGTAGCAGTATTGTGGCTAAATGTTGTGCAACATTATAAAATTATTTATTAATTTTTATTTATTTATTTATTTATTCATTTAAATCACGAGTATGACTGCTTTGAGTCTTTGGTGGTTTTTCTCCGCATATTTATTTGAACAAAAAGGAGATGCTGGATACTAAATGTTGTGTGGTGTTATATTTCTATTGATTGTAAAGCAGGACTTTCAATGGATTTTCATCAAACACAATTTTTTTTTTTTTTAAATATATTTTTATTCTCAGGTACATTACAATTTTCTCAACTCATTCGCAATGGACTACAGTCCATTTGAACATGTAATATATTATGTTCAACTCAATTGGACGTCAGGTTGCTGTCAATGCATCCAATGAGATCATAATGGAGATTTTATGCTTTCGTTCTCACCGTCAAATTTAGTGGTCATAGCTGCACTGATGTTTGATTGTCCTTTTAAAGTAGGTTGATTGGAAAAAAGAAGTTCCTCTAACTATTGAGCAAGCACACCAGAAAATTAACATCCTTATTATACCTTTTACATTCAAATCATGACTTCATTGTTGTAATGATATATGATTATGATACCCAGATGCATCTGCTCAAAATGAAACGTAATGAACATACGCGCACGTTTTTAATTTTCAGAAGTTGGCAAACGTTGATACGTAAACCTGGACATTTTGGCTTTGTACATGACAACAGCCATCATGCCAGCAACTGCGAGAAGACATCCAGCAATAAAGACGAGGTTCAGATTGAAATTCATCACTAGAGAGAAAAAGAAACAGTTTTAGACAGAGAAACAATACAAGTCGATACGAGTCATGTTTCGTATCATAGTACCTGTGGTTTTGTTACCCTCTACTGATCTCTGAAGACGTAATGGCCCTTGAGAAACCAAATGGTTTGCGCTTTGGATGACAGCCTCTCTCTTATAATAATGGTGTTCGGATGTGGTGTTGATGCATCCCTTTGAGCACCGAGTGTATGGGTTCCCTGCCTCACACATCATGACTGAACAGCTGATATATACCTTGTAGGGGGAAAAAATTAAATAATTTACTGCAACAACAGTCAGAACCGAATTCCTCTACAGCAGGTACAGTGTATCTCAAAAGTGAGTACACCCCTTGCATTTCTGCAGATATTTAAGTATATCTTTTCATGGGACAACACTGACAAAATGACACCTTGACACAATGAAAAGCAGTCTGTGTACAGCTTATATAATAGAGGTAATTTATTTTCCCCTCAAAATAACTCAAAACATAGCCATTAATTTCTAAACCCCTGGCAACAAAAGTGAGTACACCGCATACAAAACTACGTACATCTCTAAATGTTCAAATTGAGTACTGCTTGTCATTTTTCCTCTAAAATGTCATGTGACCCGTTACAGGAGTGCTGTCAGCATTGCTGCAGAGATTGAAGAGGTGGGGGGTCAGCCTGTTAGTGCTCAGACCATACGCTGCACTCTACATCAAATTGGTGTGCATGGCTGTCACCCCAGGAGGAAGCCTCTTTTGAAGATAAGAACATAAGAAAGCGTGCAAACAGTTTGCTGAAGACATGTCAACAAAGCACATGGATTACTGGAACGATGTCCTATGGTCCGATGAGACTGACGGGCTTTCTTGTGTACAGTCTTCAGAAGAGGCTTCCTCCTGGGGGGACAGCTGTGCACACCAATTTGATGTAGAGTGCAGCTGTTACAGTTGGGGAGTAATTTATGCTTTTGTTCATGTATATGTTTGCGCTCCTTTTATTTTGTACTGGTTTATGTTGGTTTTCACCTGTATTTTTCCTTTGCAGTAGTTTCCACCTGTGTGATCACAGAGGGCCTCCAGAGGTGGAACCACTTCATCATCAGTTAATCATCCAATCATCTGTTCGTCCTTCCACTATAGAAGTTGAATTGTTTGCTCTGTTCAGGAGAGGCAGTGGCAGCTCTCCATTTGGTTGTGTTGGTTTGTTGAAGCATGTTATGTTGTTGACTTTCGTTTTGTTTATGAAGTTTGCTTTCTGCCACTTCTTTACTAATGATTTCTTTTGTCTTTTTTTTCTTTAGGTTGGGGCAGAGCACAGAGCTAGGGACTCTAGGTATACACCTGCAGGTATACATTGTGTCTCCCACCTCATGTAGGTATTACCTCTCTGTATTAGTCCATTAGATAGAGTGGCAACACCACCCATGTATTTTGGGGCACAATAGGTGCCTGCCACTGTAGTGATTTAGTTTGGGGGTTGTTTTGGGTTCTAGGTTTAGTAGGGGATTTTTTGGAACTTTTTACTTGGTGGTTGCTGCATAGTGCAGGGGGTTGGGTGAATGTTTGTGTGCTCTGTGGTCATTGTTTTTTTTTCTTCTGTTAAATAAACTCTTTTAATTTGCAATTTTGATTTGTCACTACCTCCGCCTTTCACACCTGCCATTTTATGTTGCGGCCCCTGACCACCGGGGGTACTCGTAACAGCAGCGTATGGTCTGAGCACTATCAGGCTGACCTCCCACCTCTTCAATCTCTGCAGCAATGCTGACAGCACTCCTGTAACGGGTCACATGACATTTTAGAGGGAAAATGAAAAGCAGTACTCAATTTGGACATTTAGGGATGTACATAGTTTCTATGCGGTGTACTCACTTTTGTTGCCAGGGCCCAGGGTTTAGAAATTAATGGCTATGTTTTGAGTTATTTTGAGGGGAAAATAAATTAACTCGATTAAATAAGATGCACACAGACTACTTTTCATTGTGTCAAAGTGTAATTTTGTCAGTGCTGTCCCATGAAAAGATATACTTAAATATCTACAGAAATGCGAGGGGTGTACTCAATTTAGTGATACTTTTACTCTATACGACAAAGAAAGTTGCACATTGTCTGACAATACGACATGACATTTCATAACAAATGATAATATGAGTAATACTAACAAATGATAGGGAAAAGTCCATGGGCTGTACACATTGGAAAAATACAAGCAGACGGCAAGGTGTAAACAATAAATTCCTATGCCATTTTATCACGGCTTTGAGGAGAAAAATTCAGATGTTTACTGAAAAGGGTTCACTTTGTGAATTATTTTGAACACAAAAACAACAGCAATGACCAAAAACAGTGGTACCATAGACTTCATAATTGTATTGAGGGGTCACATCCGTGAGCCACTGCGCAACGCCTTCAAGTAGAGGGCCGTCCCACAGTTCGCTTGAGTTATTCGCAGTCGGCCGCAGTTAGTCAGCACATGCAGGGATCCAACGCCGGATTTAGGTTAAAAGGTACGAAAGCTGTACCGCATTCAAACAGGAAGGATTGTCCCAGGAGTGATTTGTTTGAGGATTTAAGGTGATTATATTTTTCGTACCATGCATATATTTTGAAATGTGAAAAAAAATTCGAAATTAGCCGCTACAGCATTGGCATTTTACTTCGCAATATTTTCGCAAAATAAATAATAACTGCACAGATTTTTTGCTTTTAACCAAGTATCAAAGCTCTTACGTCTCTCTACGTCCATATCTATAAAGAATTCAGGGATTTAAGCGTTTATTCACAAGAATTTTCAACGGAAAAAGCTCTTTGCTTACATATAGCAGCCACTAGTTTCCTTACTGACTAGCCTCATAATTCGCAATATTTACGTAAAAGAAACGCTACCTGCACGTTTTTTTTTTTTTTTTTTGCTTTTAACCAAGAATCAAGACAGTTTTAAGTCCATATCTACAAATAATTCAGAGATTTAAGCTTTTATTCACAAGGATTTTCACTGGAAAAGCTGTTTTTGTATGGCGGCCACCACATTGACTTTCAGACTAGCATCATACTTCGCAATATTTACGTAAAATAAATACTAACTGCACGTTTTTTTTTTTTTGCTTTTACCAAGAATCGAGGCTGTTTTACATTGATATCGATAAAGAATTCAGGGATTTAAGCATTTATTCACAAGAATTTTCACGGAAAAGCTCTGTTTACAGATGGCGGCCGCCACATTTACTGACAGACTAGCATCGTACTTTGACATATTTACGTAAAATAAATGTTAATTGCATGTTGTTGTTTTTTGGGCATTTAACCAAGAATCGACACTGTTTTGCGTCTGTATCTATTAAAAAATTAGGGATTTAAGCATTTATTTAGAAGAATTTTCATTGGAAAAGCTCTTTTTACGTATGGCGGCCGCCACATTGACTGACAGACTCGCATCGTACTTCGACATATTTACATAAAACAAATGCTAACTGCACATTTTTTTTTGCTTTTAACCAAGAATCGAGACTTTTTTACATCCATATCGATAAAGAATTCAGGGATTTAAGCATTTATTTAGAAGAATTTTAATTGGAAAAGCTCTGTTTACGTATGGCGGCCGCCACATTACTGACAGACTAGCACCGTACTTTGACATATTTACGTAAAATAAATGCTAACTAGACGCTTTTTTGTTTTTTTTGTTTTTTTTTGCTTTTAACCAATAATCGAGACTGTTTTATGTCCATATCTAACGAGGATTCTGGGATTTAAGCATTTATTCACAAGAATTTTCACCGGAAAAGCTCTGTTTGCATATTGCGGCCGCCACATTGACAGACTAGCATCGTACTTCGACATATTTACGTAAAATAAATGCTAACTAGACGTTTTTTTCTTTTTTTTTTTTTTTTTTTTGCTTTTAACAAATAATCTAGACTGTTTTACGTCCATATCTATAAAGAATTTCGGGATTTAAGCATTTATTCACAAGAATTTTCACCGGAAAAGCTCTGTTTACATATTGCGATCACCACATTGACTGACAGACTAGCATCGTACTTCGACATTTTTATGTAAAATAAATGCTAACTACACGTTTTTTTGCTTTTAACCAATAATCGAGACTGTTTTACGTCGTTATCTATAAAGAATTCAGGGATTTTAGCATTTATTCACAAGAGTGTTCACCGTAAAAGCTCTGTTTACATATGGCGGCAGCCACATTGACAGACTAGCATCGTACTCTGACATATTTACGTAAAATAAATGTTAATTGCATGTTTGTTTTTTTTGCTTTTAACCAAGAATCAAGACTGTTTTGCGTCCATATCTATTAAAAATTTAGGGATTTAAGCATTTATTTAGAAGAATTTTCATTGGAAAAGCTCTGTTTACGTATGGCGACCGCCACATTGACTGACAGACTAGCATTGTACTTCTACATATTGACGTAAAATAAATAAAAACTGCATTTTTTTTTTCTTTTAACCAAGAATCGAGACTGTTTTACTCGTTATCTATTAAGAATTCAGGCATTTAAGCATTTATTTACAAGAATTTTCACTGGAAAAGCTCTGTTTACGTATGGCGGCCGCCACATTGACTGACAGACTAACATTGTACTTCTACATATTGACGTAAAATAAATGGTAACTACACGTTTTTTTTTTTTTTTTTTTTGCTTTTAACCAAGAATCAAGACTGTTATACGTCCATATCTGTTAAGAATTGGGGGATTTAAGCATTTATTCACAAGAATTTTCACCGGAAAAGCTCTGTTTACATATGACGGCTGCCACATTGACTGACAGACTCGCATCGTACTTTGACATATTTATGTAAAATAAATGCTAACTACACGTTTTTGTTTTGTTTTTTTTGCTTTTGCTGTTTTACGTCCATATCTATAAAGAATTCAGGAATTCAAGCATTTATTCACAATTTTCAACGGAAAAAGCTCTTTGTCTGTGTTTCCACTCTGTCAGCTTTGACTGAGATAGGCCCCCTATGAATCGGCCCTGTGCCCCGTGTCCCGTCAATACATTATGAAGTCTATGGTGTTACCTCTACAGGTTAAACATGCCTTAACGGGAAAATATTGTCTCTTCTTATGATAGAAGTTTCAGGATTAGAAAGGCAAAAATACAGTATGGCTGGTACACGCAGAGAGAGTTTACTGAAGGTAACATACTTATAGCTGCTCTGCCATTGCCTGTTGCCTAGCATTCCTGGTGTCCAATTGGCTAAGTGGGACCTCATCTGTATGTGTATATATGTGTAATCCAGCGTCCTCTTCATTCACCCCTCGTGTTCTGACAACTATACATGGGTGTAATAACTTTTATTCTTTATTCTTGTTTTTTTTTTTACAATATCCACAACTCAGATTTTATGTTTATTGTGCAATATTTTAATTGTAACATGTATTTGTTACATGTTTTGATGCATTTTTTTGCATTTTAAAGGATTTATGTCTGATTTTGTGGAGCTTGGAAGGGCAGTCACACAGAAATCGTGTCTGTATTTACAAATTTTCAAGGTACGAAACTACTTACAGAACCATTTAATTTCGCAAGTAGAGGTACCACCTTATGAATAATTATACATTATTATCTGAAAATATATTTCTGCAACCTGAATAAAGGAACATATGTTGTAGCGTTACTGATATGTTTCTGGTAGTACAGTAGTATATATCTCTTGCTTGAACTTTTTTAGACTTACCAAAAACTCAGTATCTCAAAAATATAAACTCACTTGGTCATGCAAACCAATGAATTTGAAGGCCTCCATGCTGAACTTGAATTCATGTTGATCAGAAGTGTTGTACATCAAAACTGTTTGATCCACTGCACATCTAATCAGAGGACATAAAATGGTTTGGATCATGCATTACACTGGCATCTCGTTCACAAATGCTGATTTATTTCTAGCTAGTAGAGGTGGGTAGTAACACATTTAATTGACTCGAGTAACTTTTTGAGAAAAATGTACTTCTAAGAGTAGTTTAATCAAGCCATACTTGTTGCTTTTGCTTGATTAGATGTGTAAAGAAGAATTTGGTGATTGGTGATGTTGACGTCTGTCATCCTGTACATTACCATGGTGAACAAGAAGGGGCTCAGAGCTGATCCCTGATGTAGTCCCACCCTACTTTGAACTCTTCCGTCACATCAACAGCAGACCTCACCACTGTCTTACAGTCCTTACACATGTCTTGCACCACTTGAACATACTTCTCTGCCACTCCAGACTTCCTCATACAAAGCCACAGTTCCTCTCTGGGCACTCTTCACTTGAAAATATAAGAAAGGCCTGTAATTGTCAACATGGGTCAACCTCAACCATGAGAGACAGAATGTGGGGGAAAAAAAACAGCAAATCACATTGTTTGATTTTTAAAGAACTTATTTGCAAATCATGGTGGAAAAAAAGTATTTGGTCAATACCAAAAGTTCATCTCAATACTTTGTTATGTACCCTTTGTTGGCAATAACGGAGGCCAAACGTTTTCTGTAACTTTTCACAAGCTTTTCACACACTGCTGCTGGTATTTTGGCCCATTCCTCCATGCAGATCTCCTCTAGAGCAGAACACGGACTTTCAACTCCCTCCACAGATTTTCTATGGGGTTGAGATCTGGAGACTGTCTAGGTCAATCCAGGACCTTGAAATGCTTCTCAAGATGCCACTCCTTTGTTGCCCTGGCTGTGTGTTTGGGATCATTGTCATGCTGAAAGACCCGGCCACGTCTCATCTTCAATGCCCTTGCTAATGGAAGGAGATTTTCACTCAAAATCCCTCGATACATGGCCCCATTCATTCTTTCCTTTACACCAGACATGTCCAAAGTCCGGCCCAGGGCCAAATGCGGCCCGTGGTCAAATTCCATCCGGCCCCCAGCCTCTGTCATAAAATTCAATAACGTCTGGCCCACACACAGACTTAATGAAATTGGTCAGCAGCACTGCTACCAGCATATGAAGTAGCTTACACACTAAATGCTGATCCTCATATACCCACTAAAAGGCAGCAGCACTCTAAGCAACATTACCCCTTGTGACCTTTTACTAACAATTTTCTAAAATGGCGATAATCAACAACAACAACAAAAAAAGAAAGTTGACTGCATTGGCCTATGCTTCAAGGATAGGTGGAAATTTGACTATTTCTTCACTAAAATATGCAACAACTGTGTCTGCCTCATTTGCAAAGAGACAGTCGCTGTTTTTTAAAGAGTTCAATGTGAGGCAATATTACCAAACAAGACACACTGACATGTACAACAAAATTACAGGGAAGATACACAGCGAGAAATTTAAGCAACTTGAAGTTTGCTCACAAGAGCCCGAGAGTCGAAAGAGAACGGCACACAGGCTAGTTGCGAGATTGTTGAAATTATTTTAAAAAATAGTAAAGCAAATGTGACACACAAAATGGCTTGCTAAAATTTGCCTAAATATATTCTATGTAAAGGACTTCAGCCAAAGTCGGCCCCCCACATTTTTACCACACCGAATCTGGCCCCCTTTGCAAAAAGTTTGGACTATCCTGCTTTACACAGATGAGTCGTCCTAGTCCCTTTGCAGAAAACAGCCCCAAAGCATGATGTTTCCACCCTCATGCTTCACAGCGTGTATGGTGTTCTTCGGATGCAATTCAGTATTCTTTCTCCTCCAAACACAAGAACCTGTGTTTCTACCCAGAAGTTCTATTTTGGTTTCATCTGACCATAACACATTCTCCCAGTCCTCCTCTGGATCATCCAAATGCTCTCTAGCGAACCGCAGACGGGCCTGACTTCAGCAGGGTGACACGTCTGACAGTGCAGGATTTGAGTCCCTGGCGGCGCATTGTGACCTGGGAATCACCCAAATGAATAGGTAGTGACTCAAACTCAACTGAAAATGACCTGTAAATGCCCTAAAATGAACAGCAAGTGACCTGTAAATGCCCTGAAAATCCGACAGAATGACTGTGAATGCTCTGGTTTCGAATGAGCGAACGTTCCCAGTCTAAATGGATTGGGCGTCGAGCACCGTCATTGCGGCCTTAGAGTTAACGGAGACACAATTATGGTGGAAGACTTTGGTAGCAAATTGTTGGTTCTTTTTTTTTTTTTTTTCAGACATTGACACCTTTTTAAAACGATGTCTCGATTGATGGCAGGAGCATATCGATAACCTTTTGGGATGCAAAGTATCACGATACGTGTATCACCATTTCAAAATTTTGTCACAGCCCTACTTTCCCATATCTTCACTGTGTGGCTCATCAGCTTTATTCCTCATTAGTTGCCACGTCTTCCTTGTTCTTAAAAATGTGCACCAGCACACTTCTCTTTCATTCCTAAGGCATCTTCTCACTATCTAAGATCCAGTTGAACAACCCGGTCAGAAATTCTACTGCTACCTATCCTAGACACGTCCATACCTCTACAGGTATATAATCTGTACCTTGAGCCTTTCCACTCTTCATCCTTACAAATCTTTGCTACTTCCTGGTCCACAACAGTCACATTTTCTGCTCTTCGCTCCCTCTCGTTTTCCTCTTTCATCAACTCTTCAAAGTATTCTTTCCATCGCTACTGGCATCTGTCAACACACTTCCATCCCTATCCTTTACTACTTTAACCTGCTGCACGTCCTTCCCATCTCTGTCTTTTTGCCTTGCCAACCTGTATAGATCAGTCTCTCCCTCCTTAATGTCTAACCTATAACCCATACAAGTCATCGTAAGCCCCTTGTTTGGCCTTTGCTATTTCTACTTTCACCTTACGCCATAGTTCCCTCTACTCTTGTCTACTTTCTTCAGTCGCCTGTTCCACTTCTTCTGTAGTGAGAGCAGGGAACAGGTGGAGGAAAAAACTAAAAGTATGGCGGTTTGCCCCGGAAAGAAGGTAAATGAAGGTTAGCCATTGCAAAACTGTGTAATTGAGTAGGACCAAAGTGGAAGAGTGAGGCAACAGGGAGAAGAGACCAAGAAGGGGGAGGAATTTAAATATTTAGGCTCAACAGTCCAGCGCAATGGAGTGTGTGGAAAAGAAGTGAAGAAACGTGTACAGACAGGCTGGAATGGGTGGAGAAACATGTCTGGTGTGATGTATGATAGAAGGGCTTCAGCTAAAATGAAAGGTCCATGTAAATGTCTGGAGACAATGCCACTGAGGAAAAGACAGGAGGCAGAGCTGGAGGTGGCAAAGATGAAGATGCAGAGGTTCTCTTTGGGAGTGACCAGGATGGATAGGATTAGGAATGAGCAGATCAGAGGGACTGCGCATGTTAAAGGATTTGGAGATATATTTAGAGAGGCCAGACTGAGATGGTTTGGGCATGCCCAGAGGAGAGAGAATATATTGGTAAAAGATGCTGAGATTCCATATGCCAGTCAGGAGGTCTAGAGGATGACCAAAGAGGAGATTTATGGATGCAGTTAAAGAGGACATGAAGGTAGTTGGTGTGAGAGCATAGGGCAGGCTTAGATGGAAACAACTGTGGCGGCCCCTGAAGGGAAAAGCTGAAATAAAAACAATAAACGCTACTCTTACTGCACTACTTTGGGCTACACTAGAATCGTAACTTTGTTCCTCTTTATTCTACATATTAGATTCTGCTTCGTATTTGCCAGCGGTGCCCACAGACAATGGTTATACCAGATTCATCAATTTCACGTTGCAACAACAATCACACGACTCCATCATACCAATCAGACGTAACAATACAGTCACGTGACCACACACAAGCTTGCAGTTGGAAGTCCTAAGCATTGTAAGCACTTGATTGTTCTTTACACAGAATACTTGTAATTGTGTAAATTTTAGGGATGACTACAGTACTTTTATTTGTGTAATGAGTAGAAGTAACGCTACTCTTACTTGTGTAAAGTTTTTGGCTACTCTACCCACCTTTGCTAGTTACACATGGAAAATTTGAGGTAATCAAACTTAACTGTTAACAACTATTATGAAAGGAATAGTCACTAGTAAAATCTATTTAAGGCAAATCAAAGCTGTGCTCATTTATAATTTGATCCTGCGTACGAATTAGCTAAGGATCTCCACTCTAATCACAATAGTCCATCTAGTAAGTAGCTACATTTCTGAGAGATATCTGAATGCAACATGTAATCTTATTTTGATTTGCCATAGGATTATGTAATTCATTCAACAATTTCCAAACAAAGTGGTCTCAAGAAGAAGCAAAGTCCAGATTTCACTAGCAACCCACCCAATTGATGAGCTAGAACACCTTGCAAAAAGTATGGAATCACCAGTCTATGACGAGCACTCACTCAGACATTTTATCATGTAGAACAAACTCAGATAAAAAGCTTAAAAAAAAAAACCAAAAAAACCAAAAAGAATTTGTTGAAAAGTGCAACTCTTTAGCATTCAGAAAGACTAAAAGAAAAGAATTAAAAACATTGTGGTGGTAAGTAAATGTTACTTTTATAGAGCAAGTGTATGGAAATATATATGGAATCACTTCATTCTGAGGAAAAAAAATCTGGAATCATGAGAAACAAACAAAGAAATAACAACACATCTCCAGTGTTCAGTAGCACCACCTCTGGCTTATAAGACAGCTTATAAGCAGTCTCTGAGGCATGGACTTCATGAGTATTCTTCATTAATTTGGTGCCAACTCTCTTTGATTGCAGTTGCCAGACCATCCTTGCAGGTTGGAGCCTTGCTGTGGACCATTTTTTTCAATTTCTACCACAGGTTTTCAATAGGGTTGAGATCTGGGCTATTTGCAGGCCATGCCATTAAGTGGATGAGTCTTTCTCCCCTAAATGGCACCAAATTGATGAAGAATACTCATCAAGTCCATTCCTCAGAGACTGCAAGCTGTCATAAAAGCCAGAAGTGATGCTACTAAATACTAGAGATTCGTTTTGATAGTTATTTCTTTGTTTTTTTTTCTCATTTCTCCATTTTTCCCCCTCAGAATGGAGTGATTCAATATGCATTTCCCGCCACTTGCTCTATAAAAGTAACATTTACTAACCACTACAATGTTTTTGATTAATTTCTTTTAGTGATTCTGAATGCTAAAGTGTTGCAATTTTGAACTAATTCATTATTTTTTTCAAGCATTTTATCTGAGTTTGTTCTCCATGATAAAATGTCTGAATGAGTGCTCATCTGGGACTGGTGATTCCATACTTTTTGCTAGGGGTTGTAGGTGTAAGCTTACCCATTTTCAATGATAGAGTAAGTCGGCCGAACGTTAGGGTTGTCATATGGAGCAGCTCTGCACGATTCAACGAAAAGTTCTGTATTGTTGATGGAGGAGGAGGCTTCTATCTTCATGTAAATCCTCTGTCCTAGTTCATATTCCATAGGGTATGAGTTTGGACTAATCCTGCTTTGGAATCGGTCATTCGGGTAGAACTCGAACTGATAGGTGAACCTGCCGAAACCCTTTTCCCAAACAATGAATGTCTCTCTGTGTGAGAGGAAAGTCTGGGTCACATTTCCCCGTTTCGGATACTGGCACTCAAAGTCCAATTCCAGTCTGTGTTTCCTGGTGATAAAGTCATCGGGGTCGTCTATAGTTGTTATTTCATTCTTGAAAATAAGGTATGTTTCGTCCTCCTGCAGAGCAAAAAAAGTTACTGATTCAGTTCTCAAATCAAAGCCCAAGTTCAAGGAGAATAAAAGGAAATGGTTAAATACATTTCGTTGTTACCTCCAGAAGAGTGCCACAAGAGTTAAGGGGGATGATTCCAACTACATGTGTGCTGTTGGAGTTTGTCTGGAGATTGCACAGAATGTTACTGCCATCATTGACACGTAGGTGGTCCACATGGATCCCACTGAGTGAAGCTTTCTCAACTTCTACTTTCATACTGGACTGATAGCAGGTCACCTTGGCTTCAACTGAAAAGGATAGATACTGTATACTTTTCACCTCTTTGTTCCTACAATTTAGCCTTAAACTCAGGGGTGGTAAGTGATTGATAATCATACTTGGTAACACTTTATTTGACAGTGGCGTCCTAAGACTGTCATAAAACCGTCATAATGATGACATGACACTGTCATGAGTATTGAACTGCAATCACATTTTATGCTTCTAAATACTTTTCGCTAATTAATGACTCACCTGTCTTCTTGTTTACATTAATCAGCACACACCTCATTTCAGATTGATAGACTGGATTGGGCCTGCAGACAATTGGTGAGCGCATTAAAATAATACTGATAATAAAACCAAAATAATGAAGATGACAGAAAATCTCAAATACTGCACTACACATAAAGGAACACTCCAGTCATGTTCATGATTTCTTTCTAAATACATAAAATGTTTGGAGATTGATGCTCAAAATGAGCTAAGACTGAGAAGAACTGAATGCCGAATGTCTGCTCTTGCTTTCCACCACGAAATAAGAACTTGATGCGCTGTCACTGGCTTTCCGCTCAGCACAATTGCAGCTTCTACATTTACTTCGCCATCAAGCTGTGCCCCCAAGTTACAGCCCCCAGTCCCCTAAATACATAATTTCGTGTAGCAGGGGCCGACATTGAATGCATTGTGGTTGGCTTCATTTCTGCCAAGGGTCCGCTGAAAAACATTACATCCGTGTAGCAGCGGGAAAAATGACAACTTCCGTCACCAAAATACATCCGGCCAAGTTCATATGTGTTTTACGTAATGTGGGCTTTGTGTAATTATGCACAGCATAGCAGATGGCGAGCCACGAGCAGCAAGGCAGGGAGCTCCTTCCTTTGACACTGACCGTCAGTAAATGCGTACAGTCAGCGAAGGGTCAGATAAATGTCAAGCGAACTGTTACTGACTGTGCGCATTTACTTTTGGCAACTGCTGCACGAGGAACCATGATTGCTAGCTTGCTTGCTTCCTGGGGTCGCTGCTAAACGCCGGCCGGCAGTTTCGCTCTCGGAAAGCCGTGCTGACGAAAGAGAGGCTTCCTCTTACATTTACAAAGCCTTGCTGCCATGGTAAATGAGACGTGGAAATGATTTAAACCAAGTATAATCCACATTGTTGTAAAAAGCAAAAGTAGACATGTGGCACTTGAACATACACTCCGACATATTTGAGACTTGGGCCATACTTATTTTTCCTGATTTTGAAGACTTATCAAATGTAGTTAGCAATTGTTTTATTGTAGAATTGGCTGGCTGGTTAATAACACTCTTTCTTTGTCCCAATCAAATTATTTATTAAGGCCGACTTCCACTGGAGTGTCCCTTTAATTATTGGTCTTAAATTAGATCAATTTAGACATGTACTCTGTATATTTCATAATAATAGCGGAGCAATATGTACAGTAAGATTTGCACTTCAATTAGTCATTAAATATAATATTTCAAAAGACATTCAAGAAACGTACATATATTTTGGGTGGAAATACTTCTAAAATGGTTCTCATTAGTTTAGAGCAGACATGTCCAAAGTCCGGTCCAGGGGCCAAATGCGGCCCGTGGTAAAATTTCATCCGGCCCCTAGTCTCTGTCATAAAATCAATAACGTCTGGCCCGCACACAGACTTAATAAATTGGTCAGCAGTACTGCTACCAGCATATGAAGTAGTTTACACACTAAATGCTGCTCCTCATTTACCCACTAAAAAGCAGCAGCATTCTAAGCAACATCAACATACCCCGTGTGACCCTACCCTCCCAATTTTCTAAAATGGCGACAATCAACAAAAATTTTTTTGACTGCGACGGCCAACGCTTCAAGGATAGGTGGAAATTGGACTATTTCTTCACTAAAATACGCAACAACTGTGCCTCATTTGCAAAGAGACTGTCGCTGTTTTAAAGAGTTCAATGTGAGGCGATATTAGCAAACAAGACACGCGGACATGTACGACAAGATTACAGGGAAGATACGTTGTGACAAATTGAAGCAACTTGAAGGTAGTTTAATTTTACAGCAGCAGTATTTCACAAGAGCCCGAGAGTCGAAAGAAAACGCCACCAAGGCTAATTGCGAGATTGTTGAAGTTATTAATTTAAAAAAATAAATAAGCAAATGTGACACACAGAGTGGCTTGCTAAAATTTGCATAAATATATTGTTCTACGTAAAGGAAGTCAGCCAAGGTCGGCCCCCCACATTTTTACCACACCTAATCTGGCCCTCTTTGCAAAAAGTTTGGACACCCCTGGTTTAGAGTTTTTCTCATTTTAAAAGTCAATTGTCAGCCCGTAAAAGTTGTTATTGTTTTGATTTTGTGTTTGCATCAGATGTCCTGCCCAAGTTTCACCAATCAGCCATTTACGAAATCAGTTCTTTGTCTCTGTCCAGGTTGCCAGGGCTCGGTTTAGGCTTTGTAAACTAATATTGGAGAAATGAGACAAATATATGAATACATGTCACAGTGCACTTGTACGAAAAGTACATTTACTAATACTACAAGAACGTGTACTTAATGTTATACTTGTAATTAATTAACTAATCTTAACACTTGTAGTACTGTAGAACTTGTACTACAAGTATGTGTACTTGCGCGGACCGGTACTACAAGTTAAACAACCTGCCCAGCAAAGCTAATTGCGTTTTCTAGTTTCCGATTGAAATGCAACATTGGTATGATAACGGAGCTTGATTCTCCATTGCCAAGCAGTTATCTCACAACCAAAATGGGAAGAAAGGAAGTCTGTGAAATTGGCCCCAATCATACGCAAATTTATATCAAAATGATGTCAATGGTTTGTGCTACGTTTGTGCTTGTCTGTGCTGTAAAAACACACACACTGTAGGTGAAATGGAACACTGTCTTTGTAGTAGCCCAGTAATTCTACATAAACTATACAGCATGGGCATGTACTGCCACTGTGCACGCCTTGTTTGCGCACATACAGTGCTGCTCGAAAGTTTGTGAACCCCACAGCGATGGTCAGATTTTTTGTAAAAAAAACTAAAATAACCTTATTAAATGTTAAGTTATACCCAAATCCACAATACTGACATTCCAAATAATGGACTGAAACAAAAGAAATAGTTATATTGTCATTCTTTATTTAACAAAAGTGGTTGATTTAAGAAAAACTCAGATATCATGTGTGCAAAAGTATGTGAACCCCTTCAGTTAATAGGATATTGCGCCTCCTTTTGCAGAGATTACCTCAACCAAACGGTTTCTGTAGTGACTAATCAGCCTCTCACATCTACTTTGGGGGATTTTTGCCCATTCTTCCTTGCAGAACGCAGTCAGTTGAGAGAGGTTTGATGGGCGTCTGGCATGAACTGCTCGCTTCAGGTCCCGCCACAGCATTTCAATGGGATTTAGGTCAGGACTTTGACTGGGCCAGTCCAGAACACGAATCTTCTTCTTTTTCAGCCATTCCTTGGTTGTATTGCTGGAATGCTTTGGATCATTATCATGTTGCATGATCCACCTTCTGCCAAGCTTTAACTTCAAAACAGATGGCGTCAGGTTATGTTCTAGGATTTGACAATATTCCTCAGAATTCATGATTCCCTGGACTATGTGGAGTTGTCCAGGTCCTGAGGATGAAAAGCAAGCCCAGATCTTGACATTCCCACCTCCATGCTTCACTGTTGGGAGAAGGTTCTTTTGGTGGTATGCAGTGTTGACTTTTCGCCAGACATGGCGGTTTTGGTTGTGACCAAACAGTTCAATTTTGCACCTACATCAGTTGATGAAAACTCTTTTTAATTTAGTCTCGACAACACAACTGTTAAAAAAACAAAAAAAAACTACTGAATTGATTGATTAGGAAATCAGGTTGAAATAATAGAAAATTCCAAAATGTTGAGGGGGTTCACAAACTTTTGAGCAGCACTGTAACAACGGGGAAGGCTCTCGGCTGCTCCCGGTTAGATGAGGTGGCTCCCAGTAATCTGCTGAGTCCAGATCAAGATCGGTCTCACTTTTTTCATCATCTCCATCATCTTTATCGTTGGTTTCAACCTCGGGGTCAGGAGTAACACAACATGAGCTCCGCAGAACGCGTGTGTAACCTGACACTGTTGTGGCCGTCACTGTCTGTTTCATCAAGATAGATTTTTTTTTTAATCATTGTTTGACGATGGTTTAGTTTTCTTTTCAAAACACTCCCTCCAGTGTCGTTTGCCTTTTTTTCCCGATTGTTCTCCACATTTTTCTCAAATTCTCACACGTCTTCACAAGACCCCTTCAACTTCCGTTTCCTGACTATTTTTCTTCACTTCCATTCTTGGCCCGAGATGAGTTCTTACAAAATGCGCTACTGCCCTCCAGTGGCCAGTTTTAATGCTTTAAAATGAGTTTTGAGCGTTGTGCATTGCAGTTTAGGTGCAATAGAACCTAGAGATGCCTCTTGTAAAAAAAACCGAACAAACAAAAAAAAAAAAACGTAAAACACATAAATACGTTTTTGGGACACTGAAACAATTAAAAATAGAACGTATTTATACGTTTTTGGGAGCAAATGAGTTCATATCTAGAAAACGATAGCAGCGCAAACGAAAATTTTTACATCACAACCTGGCACAAATGAATGGCACCATTGCGGTTCTGTTCCGCCGTAGATGGGGGGGTTGCGTGACGTCATCACTCAAAATTAATACCTCAAAAACGATAGCAGCATAAACGAAAATATTTACAGCACAAAGTATAAACGATTGACACAATTTTTTTTGCCATTTTTATTCAAATTAGGGGGCTAGTTGACCTCAAATTGACCCATAAAATAATTGTAAATAGCTCAAAAACGAAAGCAGTTGAAACGAAACTTTTTACAGCACAAACGTAGCACAAACGATTGACATCATTTGTATATAAATTTGCATCTGATGTGGGGCCAACTTCACAGAGGTGAAAAAAGGGGATGTTGTGCGCTTCAATATTTTGAACCTGGTTGCAGTACCATTTTTGGTCACCAATCTTACATATTGCTCCTTTAAAAATACGTGATGATGCCAGTATCTTAACCTTCTTAGTGTTCAGTTACTTACTGACCTGGGGTAGTAGTGGTAATAATAGTGATATACATCTTGAGTTGGAATTGGAGATGGCGAAATAGGCCTAGGATGAATTACAATATTTAAGAATTGTGTTTAAATATTTGCAAACATAACAGTTTCAAACAGAGACTAACCCTGATTCGACAGCAAAACACAGTGGGAAGTGTCCACCTATATCGCCAGGCTTCGGGATCCACCTTATGACGAACTCGTTGTGTGTGGTTCTGTGCTTATTGCTATTTCTTGGTCCACTCATAATGATGTCATGTATTCTGGATGATTACAAAAATGAAACAAACATTTTGTTGTTGTTACCCATGCTCAAAACAGAATGATCAGTCATTGACCTCATAATATATTGACAGGGCGCGGGGCCGATTAATATGGGGCCTGCATCGTTGGCGTGGCCGTCAAAGCTGACCGAGTGGAATCACAGACAAAGAGCTTTTTTTGTTGAAATTTCTGGTGAATAAATGCTTAAATCCCTGTATTCTTTCTAGATATGGACGTAAAACAGTATTGATTCTTGGTTAAAAGCAACAACAACAAAAAAATGGCAGTTAGCATTTATTTTATGTAAATATTGCGAACTATGATGCTAGTCAGTAAGTGAATTAGCGGCCAGCATATCACAAAGAGCTTTTTTAGTTGAAAATTCTTGTAAGTAAATGCTAAAATCCCTGTATTCTTGATAGATATAGGCGTAAAACAGTCTCGATTCTTGGTTAACAGCAAAAAAACGTGCACTTAGCAATTATTTTACGTAAATATTGCAAACTATAATGCTAGTCAGTAAGCAAATTAGCGGCCGCCATATGTAAACAAAGAGTGAATAAATGCTAAATCCCTGAATTCTTTATAGATATGGACGTATAACAGTCTCCATTCCAAGCAAAAAACTGAGCAGTTAGCAGTTGTTCCACGTAAATATTGCGAAGTATAAGGCCAACGCTGTTGCGACTAATTTCTCCCATTGATTTTTCACAACGTTTAAAAATGCATGAATGGTAGGAAAAATATAATAATTACCTTGAATCCTTGAACAAATCACTCCTGAGACAATCCTTCCTGTTTGTATGCAGTACAGCTTTCATAGTTTTCAACCTAAATCCAGGCGTTAGATCGCTGCATGTGACCGACTGCTAATAAATGAATCTGAGTGTGGGATGGCTCCCTTCAGGAAGGTGTGACGCAGTGAATAGGGAATATGTCATGTCAATATGTTATGAAGTCTATGGATTAGTCAGGAAACGTCATTTTTATCGCATAAATGACAAATATATACAAAAAATAACTGGGATTATTTCAGAATTCTTAGCATAAAATGTATGTCAATGATCTCTAATGATCTAAATAAAATTATTCTCCCAGTGTGCAACACCTGATATTTAACCTGCTGGAATAATGATGTTTGTGTCAGAATCCGTGTTGCTGTTGACCTACAGGACTGTGTTTGTGTGTGTTTGGATTAGCTTTATTTCATGTACTGAAATCTGGAGTTCTCTGTATTCCCAATGAAATTCTATGATCAGTCGGTTTCTCTCAATCCCAGCACCACATTATAAGGCGCTTTCAATGAATGGCCTATGTTAAAACTTTTATCATATACAGTATAAGGCGCACCGCATTCTAAGGTGCATAGAATAGACTAGTGTTTTTCAACCTTTTCTGAGTCACGGCACATTTTTACATTGGAAAAATCTCGCAGCACACCACAAACCAAAAATGTCCCAAACTTACTTTCTGAACAGTATATTTGATTATAAAATAATTTCTCAATATTTATACTTACTCAGTGTGACTTGAGCCTGTTTAGATGAACGCAAAGCCGATATCCTGGCAGGAATCTTCTTTACCAGCTCTCAGTCTCTCTTCGTTTTTAACTTTTTTTAATATAGCAGTTCGGCTTGAAAAGCTTAGAATTATGAGACATGGGGACTTTGGCAATGCCTTGTGAAAAAATGCAATATTGGACAATTTCTTGCGGCACACCTGACAATCTCTCACGGCACACTAGTGTGCCGCCGCACACTGGTTGAAAAACACTGGAATAGGCGCTACAGTTGAGGCTGGGGATACATTATACATCCATTAGCTGGAGCTGCGCTCCGAGTTGCTGGAAGACCTGTTGAGGCTCAATATAGATTGATATATAAGTCTCACTGTCGGCTTTTGAGAAAATTTAAGGCTTTTAGGTGCGCCTTATAGAGCAGAAAATACGGTACTTAAATAATCGATAGCTGCTAACACACATATTTCTCTCTCTGCGTTTTTTTAAAGACGTCTTTTTGGCAGCACCTTACACTCCTGCTTTGCCTCACCTTCTTCCTGGATATGGGTCTACTTTTTTTTGCTTTTTCCCCAACCATGACATCACACCAACACTTTTAGCGGTTTCACTTACATCGATTGCGTAGCTTTCGCTTTGACTCTGATCTCCACCTCTTTGTTGACCTCTGCATAGATATGTTGTCCATTCTCGGGTGTTGGATGTTGAAAACGTGGTATGTAAAGTCCTTCTTCACATGATGGAATATCAGGGTCCACTGAGAGTCCAAAAATGAGTCATTTAAATAAGGCTAAGAATCAGATATTCTGATCATGTTTTGTACACAGGTATTTTGTATACAGGTAGTCCCTGGGTTACGAACGAGCTCCGTTCCTACGCTGGCAACGTAACCCGAATTTCCGAGTAAATCGGGATTGACTCTTTAAGTACCCCTAAATCTCTAAATAAGTCCAAAAGCATTGTGCAGTGGTACCTCGACATACGATCGCTTCAACACATGATCTTTTCGACAGCAAAAATTTGACTCGCCATTTATTTCTACATCCGACAAAATGCTCAAATACGACGATTTTAGACAGCGCCGCAGTTACTTTGTTTTCCTGCAAGACGAACGCATGGCAGATTTTCTTGAGAGAAATCAACATGGGTTCCAACAATCTCAGTGCAGGTGGTGAATAAAGGTAAAATGGAGGCTTACTATTGAAATGAAGATAGATGAGAGACAAATACGAGTGTGGTTTGCGCATCCGTGAACTGGCTCAAAATTAAGCCGTAGACGATCTATAATCCTGGCGGTCCTCTTCCGTTCGCCAGTCTTTGTAAGTTAAGGTGACAATTATTATTATTGTAACATCGCCAAAGAAATCGCCAGCTTCCTTAGGTTTTTGATAATTTATTTCAGAACTTGTGCAACACAACATGCCTACTGTCCGTCGCAGCTGAACATGTAAAGTGAAAGTAAAACGTCCTTCCTCACTCTGACACGTCAACCACACGGTGCGTTCAGGTAAACCACGCAAAAATACATCTACCACGTTAAAGTCCGATTCGTTACATTATTACAGGTATTATTATTGTTACTATTATATTTCATCCCGATTTTTATTCATAATTTATTTGTTTTGCTCTGTGTAATTGCTATTTGCAATATTTGCAGTATTTATTAAGAACTTAGTGTAGGTTTTCAGGCTGTGGAATGAGTTAATGGAATTATAATGTATTCTTATGGGAAAATCCTGCTCGACATTCCACCATTTCGACTTACAAACAAGGTCCTGGAACAAATTAACTTTGTATGTAGAGGTACCACTGTATTTTGTTTAATGATGGAGGATACACTGCCCTTTGGTAACAGCGCTAGGTCTGGCTGGACTGCCACCTTGTATGACTGAGGAGCAGACTCGTCTGAAATGGATAAAGGACAGCTGCGCTCTGGTTTGGCCCAAATAAGTTGTTTCATTTAATACAGGTTTGCGTATGGCGGAAAACACAGACAAGACTGAAAAAGCAGTTTCTGCTCTTACACACCACTTTAAAATAAACTGCTGTATTTTAAGCCAAAAGAACTGTTGTGTTTGACAGAACAACATGTATATATACTGCCGTAGCAGATTCATAGTGCATTAAGCCACTAATCTATTTTTAATTTGTCCGTTTTATCCTGGAGACCCCCGTTTACAGACGTCACGCAACCGCTTTTGTTTCAACCCAGCCATAAAAAGAAGGTAATTATTTTTATTATTCAAAATTCATTAATTGAGTTCAAAGATTTTGTTTAAAAAAAAAAAAAAAAAAAAGACTTGAAAAAATTATTCACTCGCATATTTCAAACTTTTTAACAAATTACGGCACAATGAAAAAAAAGATGTCTGTAAATAAGACGGATATCATACCTCATTTGTTACTGTTGCATATGTTAGATGATATTCGATCCCAAACAAAGAAAAATTGAAAAAAAAAATTTTTTTAAGGGTAAATATTTGAAAAAAAAAATATCGACCACTCCTTGATGTCTGCAATTTCTACATCGCGACCCTTGTTATATTACCATGTTTCACCCATAAAATCCCCAAAAAATCCAGCTGTGGCCAATCACAGCTGTGTCTTGACACTCAATGATACATGCTACATGGAGTTGTTGGATTGAAAAGAGGTACAGTGTATCACAGAAGTGAGTACACCCCTCGCATTTCTGCATATATTTAAGTATATCTTTTCATGGGACAACACTGACAAAATGACACTTTGATACAATGAAAGTAGTCTGTGTTCAACTTATATAATATAGTTAATTTATTTTCCCCTCAAAATACCTCAAAATATAGCCATTAATATCTAAACCCCTGGCAACAAAAGTGAGTACACCCCTTAGAAACTACGTGCATCTCTAAATGTCCAAATTGAGTACTGCTTGTCATTTTCCCTTGAAAATGTCATGTGACCCTTTACAGGAGTGCTGTCAGCATTGCTGCAGAGATTGAAGGGGTCGGGGGTCAGCCTGATACTGCTCAGACCATATGCCGCACTCTACATCAAATTGGTGTGCATGGCTGTCACCCCAGGAGGAAGCCCCTTCTGAAGACAGTACAGAAGAAAGCCCACAAACAGTTTGCTGAAGACATGTCAACAAAGCACATGGATTACTGAAACCATGTCCTATGGTATGATGAGACGGGCGGGCTATTAATGGCTATATTTTGAGTTATTTTGAAGGGGAAATAAATTAACTCTATTATATAACCTGCACACAGGCTACTTTTTATTGTGTCAAATGTTTATTTTGTCAGTGTTGTCCCATGAAAAGATATACTTAAATATCTGCAGAAATGCGAGGGGTGTACTCACTTTTGTGATACACTTTAAGTATGCGATAATATCTTGTTAAAATCATGGCGTCTTTAATTATGCTCTTTCATGCTCTCACCTCTAGTTAGGGTTTGGCTGTTTAATTTTTTTGTTTCTTTTTAAATGCTCTCCTGTTTAAAAAAAAATGTTACCCCAGAAAATTGAGATATTAAGCTTTCCAATGATGTATCACACATGCATATTGGACAATTTTGAAATTTGGCGAAATTGGGGGTGTCAGAGCGGAACTTCAAATCACCTAAGTGTTTTCTGCCGTATGCATTTCTAATTAAGTTTACAGCTACAGTTTGTGGAGTTATGTATGAGGGATTTTCTATGAGAACTGTAAATACATTAGCATTCATAGCATTTAAGCTAGTGGATTTTTGTTAGGCAAATTAGGCTAATTTGCTAAATTTACATATTGATCAGACTAGATGGATGTTTGAACACCTCTTGTTTTGTGTCAAGTCTATGATTGTTAAAATGTGTGTAGTTTCATAAATGTTCAAAATGTGTGTGTGTATGTTACGACAAAAGTGAAGGAAGTAAAAAGTTTCAAAAACTATAGATGCCTTGTTTGCTTTCTGTCAAGCTGAACAACAGAAGATGTCATAAAAATAAAGTAAAGTAAAAAATAAGAGACTGTGAGGTACTTTTAGGTATTGTTTATGCAAAAAGATAAAAAAACAACGAGAGACAAAATGGCGGACGAGACCCGGTGTTGTAAAGTCGAAATCACGTAGGTCAATTACGTCGTAACCCGGGGACTACCTGTATTCTACTATATTTCCTTCATGTTCGTTACTTTGTTCATTGCCTATTAGCTGCTGGCAATCAGATTCTCAAAACACCTTCTTCCATACATGTAGTCAAACGATGTCAAGCAAAGATTGTTAAAGCATTTCTTCAAAGACTAAGACCATGCTCACCCAATAAGGAGAATTGCAAGGGTAGTTTGCTGAGAGCTAGAGTTCCAAGGTAGAGAGGTTCAGTCGTGGTTGTCATTGCGGCTGTAGGTCGAGGAGTGTTCGTTGGCGATGTTGTGGTTCGGTGCCGCCTTGTAATGAGATGTTTTGATCTTGTAGTCCACAGCGCCCAGTGTGCTGTTGTAGGTATCATTGTATTTGGAGCAGGCCGATGAGTTGTAGTATGGTACTGTGTTGCAGTGGGATGCCCTGTTGTTGTCGATCTTGTATTCCACGACCTTGGGTGTGCCTTTGTAGGTCTTCGATGCCACTGTGTGGTTGCTTCTGTTGTCGTCTCAGAGCTTGTAATATTTGATCCTCTAGTTTGCGACCACCAGTATGGGATGGTGGTACTTGTTTTAGTTGTCCACGAAGATGTGTATGGATTAATATACCGCCTCTTTCTCCTGAACATTAGAGGAGATTTGTAGGAATAGGAGCCATCACTATAGGAGAGTGTAATGGGGTGTCTTGGAAAGTCCTCCACTACCAATTCAAATCCAAAAACTCTAGTATCATTATGGGTATTGTTGTAGTACAATGTGCAAGAGTGCTGAAAGGTTTTAAAAACAATTTATAGTTAAACACTCCACTAAACAGTAACATTTGTATTCCATACTGCCCTCGGGTTTCCAACAAACCTGATCCAGGTAAAAGCCTACAGGGTGACTGCACGAGCTGCATTCTCTATTCCTGAGAATTCCATATCTACATCGTACTTGATCTCCATCAGCATCAAAGGCCATTAGCTTGTATCTCCGTGGGCAATTTTGAGGAACCCTTGAGAAAACAAGAAGAAATGATTGCAAATTTGATTCTTTGTAACAAATACAATATGTTTATACATACAGTATATGTACTTTCTATCATACCATAATAATGGTATTTATTGAATATTTGTTGCTTTGCATTTACCGAAGAAAAGGTAGCGTGCCAATAACTGGTGATTTGTTTGGCTTTCCTGTGTCAGATCTTGTACCCAAATCCAGAGCGGTCAGTAGTCTCCAACTATAGAGGTAGTTCCTTGTTGGAATCCAGCAACAGCTTGCTGATCTGAGAAGTTACAAAATATTTATTCATTCATTCATCTTCCATTCCGCAAGGGTCTCATGGTTGTGCTTTAGCCTATCCCAGCTATTTATGGGAAGCAGGAGGATTACTCCCTGAATAGATTAGAAGGCCTGAGCCATTGTGGGCCTATATGTATGGGGGAACTTAAAAATATTCAAGTTCACCCATTTAAAAAGATAAAAGATATTTGTAATTCACATCATAGATACACATCAACATGAGAAACAAAATGTTTAAAAAATCCAGGAAATCACATTGTATGATTTTTAAATGATTTATTCGTGAACATAGGTGGCCAATAGGTATTGGGCAGCTAATAAACATACAACTCCTTTGTCCCTCACAGGCCAGTCACTTGCTCTTTAAGAAGTTATTCTGGCCTCCCCTTTTAACAGTATAAATGGAACCTGTTTGAACTGATTAGATGCATGACCCACAAATTCCACTTGGTGCATGTGCACTGCACTGAGCTGCGTTCCGAACGACCCAACAAATATGTTTGTATTGTAATCAATACGAAATGGTCCACATGATTCGCTCAGCTCTGATCATGATCCGCCTCTCCTCTGAGTCTGGCCTCTCTAGTCCGTCAAAACTAAAATACGGACGAGGTCTATTTTCCGTCAACCTGCGGCTAGATCAAGCCCCGCGGCATAGACTTCATTACCTATTGACGTGACACTTCGTCATTCTCTGCGTCACGCCTTATCAGAGGGAGCCGAGCTTCATTTAGTATAGTCAGGCGAAGACGGCACACGCTCACGTCTAAGCTGGATTCAAGCTTAGATTTTTCAAGAACTACGAAAAATGTACCGCATGCAAACAGGAAGGATTTTCTCAGGAGTGATTTGATCGAGGATTCAAGGTCAATACTATATTTTTCACACCATGCATACATTTTGAAACGTTGTGAAAAAAATCAATGGGAGAATGGGAAACGCTACGGCATCATTCTTCGGCCTATATACGTAAAATATAAGGGTAACTGCCCGTTTTTTTGCTCTTTTAACAAAGAATTGAGACAGTTTTACGTCTATATCTTCAAAGAATTCAGTGATTGAAGCATTTATTGGCAGGAATTTTCTTCTTTATTTACACATGGAGGCGGCTAATTTTTGTAACTGACTAGCCTCATAGTTAGCAATATTTACGCGAAATAAATGCTACCTGCACTTTTTTTTTTTGCTTTTAACCAAAAATCCAGACTTTTTTACATCCATATCTATAAAGAATTCAGGGGTTTAAGCATTTATTCACAATAATTTTCGCCAGCAAAGCTCTGTTTACATCAGGCGGCCGCTAGCCTCATTTGCTAACAGACTAGCATTGTGCTTCGACATATATACGTAAAACAAACACTAACTGCACGGTTTCTTTGCTTTTAACCAAGAATTGAGACTGTATTACATCCATATCTATGAAGACCTTGGAGATTTAAGCATTTATCCATAAGAATTATCGCCAGAAAAGCTCTGTTTACGTCAGGTGGCCGCTAGCCTCATTCGCTAACAGTATGTATTGTATAATGATAATAAAGGGCTATTCCATTCTATGATAAGTTGTGATTGTATATAGAATTTATGAATAATTATTTACATATTATTTATAATTGATTCTGCATGTTTTCCTCAAGCATTAGGTTTCTGATGTTAAATTGAGTGATTTATTAGCTGTTGAAAATTTGCAGTAAAAAAATAAATAAATAAATAAGTTGCCATTTTGGTCAAAAAACTGCATGACATAATGAATATTGGTATTGATCCTGAAAATATAAGTGATTATCTCTGCATTTGGTGATTTTTGTGCATCTAGTGTAAAATCTGAGACTTTTATAGCTATTTTAAGTTAATTAATCAGGATTTTATAAGTGAACGACTTTGAATTTTTGATGCCGCTGCTCATGGAGACTCATATATGGCTAAGGTAGGGGCCTGTTTTGGTTTTAGGTCGGTAGCAGCGTTGGTTTTGTAAATATTTGAATTTTAGGTTTTTGAAAAATGGACGTCCAATTCTCCCAATCATTTCTAATGGCGTTTACTTTGTTTAATGCCATTGACTGGCATTATTGTCCATTCTATTGATAGACCTGAGTGGGGCTAAGATTTGTATCTCCACAGAGGAAAGACCCAGGTGTAATTTCTCCCGAAATTGCAGTTTCTAGTTATTATTCTCCGCATTTTTTCGGCGCGCCGCGCAGCACGAACCATAGCACCGATCGCCATCGTTCAAGTATCGGCACGACCGGAATTTTCGCGCGACGCAGGGTCTTTTTCAAACGGCCCCCCAAAATTTTCCGTTCGCCCGTAAATGGCAAATTTCCGAAAAAAAAAAAAAAAAAAAGTTTCAAAACGCTACTTGTCCTACAATTTTTGACCAAATCGCATAATTTGGGCATAAAAAATTCCGGGACGGTGGGGGGCATAAAAATTGTATACAGAATTTGGAAAAAATTTATGGTTTCCCGGATATTTGCCAAAAACTATCCCATTCATTTCTAATGGGAGAATTTCCCATTCACTTCCAATGGGATTTCCAATGGAATTTACATTGCATTGATGCCATTGACGGCGATGCATGTCGAATCTGTTGATGTCAATGTACTTGGATTCAATTGACTATATGGATGTCAATGCCATTGACTGCCATGGACGTCCAAAATTTTCCCATTCATTTTCAATGGGGAAAAAACAAAATTTCCCCAAATCAACAGAAAATGACCAGATATCAATAGGACATGTCCCCCAAACGTCGCCGACTCCATTGACGCTTATAGGGGGTGCTACCATTGACGTCCATGGACGTCCAAATTTTGTCCCATTCATTTTCAATCTAAAAAAAAAACAATGTCCCCAAATCAACAGGAAATGACCAGTGATCAATAGGACATGTACCCCAAATGTCCCCGATAGCATTGATGCTTATGGAAGGTGATGCCATTGACGTCCATGGACTCCCAAATTTTTCCCATTCATTTTCAATGGCAAAAACAAAAAATGTCCCCAAATCAGTAGGAAATCACCAGATATCAATAGGACCTTTACCCCAAATGTCCCCAACTGCATTGACGCTTATGGACGTCAATGGACGTCCAAATTTTTTCCCATTCATTTTCAATGGGATTTTTTTTTCCTCCTCCAAATCACCAGAAAATGACTAGATATCAATAGGACGTGTCCCCCAAACTTCCCCAATTCCATTGACGCCTATGAAGGGTGCCGTCATTGACGGCCATGGACGTCCAAATTTCCCATTCATTTCTAATGGCATTTAACCATGTTTTTTTATTCTATTGATGCCAATGCACTTGGATTCCATTGACGCCTATGTAAGTTGATACCATTCACGTCCATGGACGTCCAAATTTTTTCCCATTCATTTTCAATGGGAAATTTTTTTTTCTCCCCCAAATCAACAGAAAATGACTACATATCAATAGGACGTGTCCCCCAAACTTCCCCAATTCCATTGACGCTTATGGAGGATGATGCCATCGACGTCCATGGACGTCCAAAATTCCCATTCATTTCCATGGCATTTCAGCATGTTTTTTCATTTTATTGATGCCAATGTACTTGGATTCCATTTACGCCTATGTAAGTTGATACCATTGGCGTCCATGGACATCCAAATTTTTTCCCATTAATTTTCAATGTAAATTTTTTTTTCTCCAAATCAACAGATAATGACTAGATATCAATAGGACGTGTACCCCAAATGTCCCCGATTGCATTGACGCTTATGGAGGGTGCTGCAATTGACGGACATGGATGTCCAATTCTCCCAATCATTTCTAATGGCGTTTACTTTGTTTGATTCCATTGACTGGCATTATTGTCCATTCTATTGCTACACCTGAGTGGGGCTAAGATTTGTATCTCCACTGAGGAAAGACCCAGGTGTAATTTCTCACGAAATTGCAGTTTCTAGTTGTACATGCTTTTCGTTGATACTTTCGTCGGCTTGGTCCATTTTTGCGTGTAGAATAATCATGTTTGAAAATGGCAGTGATTTTGCGCTGAACCGGAAACAACAGTCTGAGCGGACCAATCACAGTCCATTTCCACCACGTCACACGCGTTGACGCGACGCGAAGTCAGAAAATTGAGAAGGAGCAAGAGAGGCTACGGCGAAGGGTCGTAAATTGGGTCTTCCTTGACAGCGCAGGTCTGACGCGGAAGCATAACTCGGCCTTAACATGGATAAAGGACAGCTGCGCTCTGGCTTGGCCAACATAAGGCTGTAAGTTGTTTCAGCTAATATATGTTTGTGTATGCATTTGTAATTAAGTTTAGAGCGACAGTTTGTGGAGTTACGTGTGATCAATTTGCTATGAGAATTGTAAATATGTTGGCATTTAAGCTAGTGGACTTTGAAAGGCAATTTAGGCTAATTAATTGATCATACTAGATCAAGGGTGGGCAGGGGTTAATTTGTGCTGGATCCTGTCGGAACAGGATCTGGCACCTCTTGATTTTGGCCTCCCTGTTTTCCGGGACTTATTTGGGCAGATCCGGCACCTCTTGTGTGATATAATTTTTTTTTTTTTAAACTATGGAAATTTGCGGCATCTGGGGAGCAAGCAGCCAGGATCAAACAGTATTTCAATATGCCAAAAGTCGGTTGTTTTTACTGTCTTTTTTCAAAAAGAAGGAAGATGGTTCAAAACAAGTCAGAAAAGCAAAAACCGGCAATGAGGGCAGCTGCAGCAATATGCTAACGGGCAGAGCAGTAGGAGGCTAGTGCCGGAGCTGCAAGCCAGGTTCACGGACAGCCAGCCAAGCCGGGGCAGGAGGCTGCTACCGTATCCTCACAACTGTAAAATAAACTGCTATCTTCACACTTAACCTCGCTGATGTTACGTTAATGCAATAAAGTAGGCGACACCGTTTGAAACATTTTCAATTTGTTTGCTTACATGGGCCTAGACAATAATTACAACTGTGTTATTGGAATAAATTCTTATAGACGTATAATGAGTTAACGGATAAATATGTTTGTACACCACAGACTCAAAGCATTAATATAACGGCGTAGTGATAGATTTGGTGATGAGGCCAAATATAGATATAGATGTATTAACCATCTAGCCATGTTATATCGTGATTAATATATGGCAATCGACAAATCGGAGAACTTCCTCAAACTCACCCATTATCATAATAAATAATAATAATGCTACATTGTGTTATTTATTGTAAACTCAATTTTTTTTTTTTATGTTTTACAAGTTAGACCTGTTGAGAAACTAATTGCTGACTGTGTACTGTAAGTCCCACCAGTGGTTATGTGGGCAATTGCCCGTGCTGTGCAGAGTATAGCCTAAATAATTGTAAATTGTTATCAAAACATTTACCATGGATATTATCTGAAATTGAGGCAGGTAAGTCCACAGCATGGCAAGTGGGCATTTGCATGTTATTTTCAAGGCAAGGCAAGCCTATATTCTGCGTATGTTGTGGGACCTGTGCCCGTGTCATCACCCCTGCACTGTCATATGTACTTTGCATCCGGCACCTTATGATTTACAAATTAAGCACTGCTTGTATGACATTGTTAAAACAACAAATGACAAATTCGGTGCATAAATGCACTAATACGTCCCTATAAACAGGTGTACCTCACTCATTGATCGTAAGGCTTATAGTCTGATGAATACATTATACATAGAAGTCTTACCGCATCGAGAAAGGTCTGTTGGATGGGACAATTCTTGACATCACTGTTTCTGCTTCGCACCATTTTCTGTTATAGACTGGAGCGTTGGTGCTGCTGTCAAGCGTGGCTCTTTGCCTATACAGGTAGTTCTCATATCCACAGTAGCTTTCATAACAATTCATGTGTTGACCGTAGTAACAGCCATCAAAGGTTTCCCTAAAGGTAATGTTCACCTGTGAAAGAAATTCAATTGATGGAGGAGGCATACTTGTTTGATAGAATTTGTTTTATGACACGAGTTGTTTTCTGGAATATAAATCGTTTTATTGTCCTACAAAGTGTGGCTGGGCCTGTAAGTTGTATTCAGATGCAATACATCAATATATACACTGTAAAAAATGTCCGTAGAATTAACAGGGAAATACTGTGAATTCGTGACATTAAAACAATGTAAATGGGACAAATGTTTTTCATTGTCAAACTTACAGTTATATTCTGCAAAATACAGAACCAAGCACAACTGTTAATTCAAGGGTATTTATATGTAATAATAACTATATTTTTTAAATAATGTGCATTGTACTGTAAATTAAACGCAAAATAAACATAATAATATAAGCAATACAATACAGTAAAATTTACAATGTAAAGGTGCTGAAAATATGTTTTTTGGGCGTAGATTTTTCCAATAGGCTTTCCTAAAGAAAAAAAAAATCATTATATTATATTATATTATATTATATTATATTATATTATATTATATTATATTATATTATATGTCGATATATATATATATTTATATGTATATATCTATATATATGTTTATATCTATCTATCTATCTATCTATATGTGTATGTGTATGTATATATATATACATATATATATATATACATATATATATACATATATATATATATATATATCAGGGGTCGCGTTAACCGGAAATTTTCCGTCGTTGACCGGTTTTTTAAAATGGTGATGGAAAAAACTGAAGTCCGTCAGTCATTTTGACAGGTTCCAATTCACACCCCAGACCACAGGGTGGCGAGTTAGCATATTAATTGGCTATTGTCTCTCTTAATGCATGACGTCGTTGGCTATTCTGTCAGAATATTGTAGTGTAACCGGGGTTTGGCGGCGGCAGCGTGATTGACACATCAACGCGAGGTTCATCACATGACGTCACAACTCCGCCCCCCTGACCGGAGCCGCCATATTGTGTGTCAGCCCGTCATGTTTATACATTACCGCTACGTACATGCCTCCTATTACGGCGTGTTTTTCTGCTCGTTAATATTAATAATCAAAATGGTGAAGGCGTGTGTGGCGGTTGGTTGCTGTAACAGAGAAGATAGCCGGAGAGACTTGAAGTTCTACCGTATTCTGAGAGACGCGAAGATGAGAGCGAGATGGACTGCTGTAATTCGACAAGAAATCTGGGCACCAAACGATCACCACAGACTATGTAGTAGTCTTTTTATATCTGGTAAGATGCATTTAATATATATTTAGAAGATTTGGGGCTGACAACCACAATTAAGATCATTGTGTGCCGTTGGTGATTGGGGTCTATATCGTTGCCTCCTTTTCTTTGGGGGCGGAGTTGTTGGCGGTAAGCACAGTAAAAAGGGAGAAAAATACCACGACTTCCGTGTCTAATTTTTCGCCGCCAAGCAAGCGTTACAATATTAATTAAAAATGAATGAAAACTAAATACTATTGAATATGTCATCATTATCATTTTAAAAATTTAAGTGACGGGTAAAAATAGACTGTGACCGGATTTTTATGACCCTGTCAGTCAAAATGACAGACAACGAAAATGTCTTGCGCAACCTCTGATATATATATATATATATCAGAGGTATATATATATATATATATGTTTGCTCCCGCTTAGTTATGACATGCCCTTCACGGGTAATGACAGAAATGCATGATGGGAAGTTGAGGCAACCACGACTGTGACTTGTGGCTGTCCATGTTATAGGATGTGTGCCGTGTGGCAATCCTTGGGGATGACCAGTGTGGAAGGCACGGCACGGCACGGCACGGCACGGCACGGCACGGCACGGCACGGCACGGCACGGCACGGCGTGAATGAAGTAAAAGCGAATTGTGTGATATTCTTTCAAAAATGTTTTTTTTTTTTTAAGTTTTATATTGCTGGGTTTACAGCAACTTTTCAAAGAAATTAAATAAGATTTTATGTGAAATAAACAAAAATTATAATTAAATTTTATTGAGCTATTTTGCAGCAGTTCATGCTGATTTACCAGCAAAAAGCTGTTGGATTTACTAGTTAAAAATGTTTTTTTTAAATTTTATTTTTTACAAATTTTAACTGTAAAATATGCAGATTTTTCTGTAATGGTATTTACAGTTGAACTGTATTTTTTTACGGAATTTCTCTGGCAACCACAGCTGCCAGGTTTTTCCGTAAAATTTACGGGATTTTTTTTTTTTTTTTTTTTTTACAGTGTACCATTATGTGTGTGTGTTTTTGTTTGATTTTCACGCACTCTAGGAGTTATGTGGTGTTGCTTAGTTATAGTTATCTGAATAATTGCTTTACATTTTATTATTACTATAAATGTACAATGCTTAATCTCAATCTCTGATAAAATTAAAGTCCTCCCCAAAATGCGACTGTTTTTCATTGTGCATCTTTTGGCCGGTGTGACTTAGCTGCGACTTTTAGCCCGAAAAATATGGTATGTTATTCTAATAAAGTGTTGTTGTTTTTAAAGCAATGTGTAAAGTGAAATGACAAAAAAATCACTAATATAATCATTGTATGCATATTTTTAATTTGGGATTGATTAAATATAATGAGCAAAACCACAAGCTAACGATAAATTTACATGATTAGTATGTGTTCCATAATTACCGACGATCACGTAATTATATTCGGTCACTCACTGTAAATGTTCCATTTGGGTTTTTCTCCGCTAAGAATTCGGTGTGTCCTCCAAAATAGTGTGATGCAGACACTCCTGAGACTAGAAGCATCTGCAGCAGGAGCACTGGTGTGAAAACCATGATGCCCCAAACTTAAGATCACTCTTCTCTCAAAGGTCAGGTGTTTAAATGCACTTGCCACATCCTTATATAGAGACACAAGACCAAACCTCCCAGTGAATTTGGTGCAGCAAATTTACAGGTGTGTCCAGTATGCTTGAGAACAAGAGGGTAAAACTGGTTTCAGTGAACAAACTGGGTTACAAGAAATCGTTTGAGGACTTGGTAACATTGCTCACAGGAACAAAAAAGGGGGAACGGAGATCTTTAGCATACTTTCATAAATATAATTTTCATCAATTAATGCATGTATACTCTACGTGTACAGAATATGTTGAATTGTGTATGCATATCTACATTAGGAATAAACAGATTGTTCATCCTGTGAAGCTAAACTGAATATAATAAATGCATAAATGTGAGAAATATATGTAGCACTTTTGCATCAATAACTGCATATCAATGAAACAAATACTCCAAGTATTAAGAGTGAGTTAGGGATTATTCCATATAAGTGTCTTGAGATGACCTTCGTGTGTGAACTCTTCCCACAACGAGCCACTATATTTAATAACAATGACTCACCTCAACTTGATGTTTAGATAATCTCTAACAGCATGATCTATTTATCTTTGTTGTTTTTTTGATAGCGTTGAACTGAATACCCACAGCTCATTGTTTAACAATCACGCGTACTCAACAAACTAAATAGCAAATCCTTAGCATGCGCTAAAAATACAATTAATTTTTAATGAACATAAGTGCAAAGAAAAAGCCAGTGACCTATATATGCAGGATTTAAGGCTGCATTTAAATGCATCATAATCTTAAATTTTTGCCTGTCACTGAAGTTATCATCTAATCTAAACTGTACAAACAACTAAAGAAACTGGTTAAATCTAATGTTGATGGACTCAACAGAGGCAGAGCTAGTGAGAAATACACCGCTTTAAAAAATTACCATTTGACCCCGTTTTTATCGATGCTGAATTCATTCAAACATAATTTCATGGAAACTATTCGAATCAAACAAGAGCGTAGGTTTTCATAGGGATGGTAGAGACATACGGTGGGGCAAATAAGTATTTAGTCAAACACTAATTGTGCAAGTTCTCCCACTTGAAAATATTTGAGAGGCCTGTAATTGTCAACATGGGTAAACCTCAACCATGAGAGACAGAACGTGGAAAAAAAACCACAGAAAATCACATTGTTTGGTTTTTGAAACATTTATTTGCAAATCATGGTGGAAAATAAGTATTTGGTCAATACCAAAAGTTCATCTCAATAATTTGTTATGTACCCTTTGTTGGCAATAACGGAGGCCAAACGTTTTCTGTAACTCTTCACAAGCTTTTCACACACTGTTGCTGGTATTTTGGCCCATTCCTCCATGCAGATCTCTAGAGCAGTGACGTTTTGGGGCTGTCGTTGGGCAACACAGACATTCAACTCCCTCCACAGATTTTCTATCGGGTTGAGATCTGGAGACTGGCTAGGCCTCTCCAGGACCTTGAAATGCTTCTTACGAAGCCACTCCTTTGTTGCCCTGGCTGTGCGTTTGGGATCATTGTCATGCTGAAAGACCCAGCCACGTCTCATCTTCAATTCCCTTGCTGTTGGAAGGAGATTTTCACTCAAAATCTCTCGATACATGGCCCCATTCATTCTTTACACAGATCAGTCGTCCTGGTCCCTTTGCAGAAAAACAGCCCCACAGCATGATGTTTCCACCCCCATGCTTCACAGTGGGTATGGTGCAATTGAGTATTCTTTTTCCTCTAAACCCGAGAGCCTGTGTTTCTACCAAGAAGTTCTATTTTAGTTTCATCGGACGATAGCACATTGTCCCAGTCTGCTTCTGGATCATCCAAATGCTCTCTAGCGAATCGCAGACGGGCCTGGACATGTACTGGCTTCAGCAGGTGGACACGTCTAGCAGTGCAGGATTTGAGTCCCTGGCGGTGCATTGTATTACTGATAGTAGCCTTTGTTACTGTGGTCCCAGGTCTCTGTAGGTCATTCACTGGGTCGCCCCGTGTGGTTCTGGGATTTTTTCTCCCCGTTCTTGTTATCGCCACGGGGTGAGATCTTGCATGGAGCCCCAGATCGAGGAAGATTATCAGTGGTCTTGTTTGTCTTCCATTTTCTAATAATTGCTCCCACAGTTGATTTCTTTACACCAAGCGAAGAGTGAAGAGTTACAGAAAACGTTTGGCCTCCGTGATGGCCAACAAAGGGTACATAACAAAGTATTGAGATGAACTTTTGTAATTGACCAAATGCTTATTTTCCACTAAGATTTGCAAATAAATTCTTTAAAAATCAAACAATGGGATTTTCTGGTTTTTATCCCCCCACATTATCTCTCATGGTTGAGGTTTACCCATGTTGACAATTACAGGCCTCTCTAATCTTATCAAGTTGGAGAACTTGCACAATTGGTGGTTTACTAAATACTTATTTGCCCCACTGTAACACTAGCAACTTTTCAGGGAGCTCAAATTATACCCACCAACTTTTAAGCAACCTTATTTGCATTATATAACGACTTCAGTTATATACACTGCTGGCCAAAAGTATTGGCACCCCTGCAATTCTGTCAGATAATGCTCGATTTCTCCCAGAAAATGATTGCAATTACAAGTGCTTTGGCAGTAATATCTTCATTTATTTTGCTTGCAATGAAAAAACACAAAAGAGAATAGAAAAAAATTAAATCATTATCATTTTACTAGAGGCGCACGATAATTATCGGTCCGAAAATTATTGGTCCGATAACAGGAATTATGACGTCATCTGAATAAATCCAATAACATTATAATTATCAGGCATATTAACTCATTTGCTCCCAAAAACGTATAAATATGTTCTATTTTTCATTGTTTCAGTGTCCCAAAGACGTATTTATACGTGTTTTAGTTTTTTTTTTTTTTTTCTTCAAAAGAGACAGCTCTGGGTTCTGATTCAATTTAGCTCCAAAGCACAAAGCCGAAAATCCATTTTAAAGCAATAAAACTGGCCAGTGGAGGGCAGCAGCGCATTTGGTAAGACCCGCAACCCGATTAAACTAACGATCGGCCAAGCCGCACGGCCGGGGCGCCGGCGGAAGACGACCGAGTAGAACAATTAGTAGGACGCCCGGGATGCTAGGCGCTGGACGACCGAGCAGAATGACTGGGACCACTAGTACATCGGACGATTCCGTTCAGTCCGTGCTACTCGCGAGCAGAGCCTGTGGAGACTAAAAAAAAATTAATCTTTATGAGACAGGCGGCGATGACGGAAAAGTTTTACCGGCTGTCGCGGCCACAATAGCGTCATCTTTCAGTTAGTTATGTGTAAATAGTTACTTTGCTATCAAAAGCTCTATTTGTCTTGTAGTTTCTGTTATTTTGTAAAAGGAAACCCTTATTCAGATGTTTGGGATGTAACTAAAGCAAAACATAGCTGTGTTAAAGTCAAAGTTATGTTTGAAATATATGCTTTCACAAAAAGCTCAATTTCTCAGTTTTTTCATCAGAAATTGGAAAATTGCTCAAACTAAGCTATTTTCTAATGCTGATTTCTAAAGAATGGAAAAAGGTATGAACTAACTTTTATTTCTGCTGAAAGAAGAGAGTCTTATCTTTTTGGTGGGTTGCATGTTTATATAGCAATAGAACAGAATTTTCTGTGAGCCTTGCAAAATCAGTCAAAATCCAGTAAAACGGCCGGGAGCGAAGGGCTTTGCTCCGGTGAAAATGGCTGGGAGTTAATATTAATTTTGGCACGGTGTCGGTGGATTGGGACGTGTGCGTGTTATGATCGTGAGCAGACAACCCTAAAGCAGGCACGTGAGATGGCGTGGTTGGGAAGTCAAAAAGTTTATTCAAAAAATGGAGTTCGTTGGTGTAGAGAAGGTAACAAGAGACGTGAGGCGCTGGCGAGATCCTAGGGCAAAGCAAGAGAGGTCTATGATCAGATAAGGTCAGTCAGAAATATTCAAAACACGAGAACGCACTAACAGTGTACTGAGAGAGACGATCCAGCGACGTGGTGGAGCTCTGGCTGGCTTATGTAGGCTGGTGATGGTGATTGCTGCCAGCTGCCGTCGCTCCACCCGTCAGGTGCTGGGCCTGTAATTGGATGACAAACACAGCCACACACCTGCCCAGCCCTAGGCCTGACAGTACCCCCCCTCTACGTGCACCTCCAGGCGCACGACGCAAAGCATCCGGGTGGGCCCGATGGAAATCCCGGATAAGGGAACGACGGAGGATCTGGCGCGCCGGGACCCAACTACGCTCCTCCGGGCCATAGCCCTCCCAATCCACCAAATACTGCAGGCCGCGGCCCCGGCGGCGGACATCCAGGAGCCGCTCCACCCTGAAGGCCGGATGCCCGTCGATCGACAGAGGAGGTGGAGGGGGCGGAATAGGGGGGGACAAGGGACTCACTCCGACAGGTTTCACCTGGGACACGTGAAAGGTCGGATGCACTCGAAGTGCCGCTGGAAGCTTAAGGCGCACGGCGCATGGGTTGATCACCTTGACGATCTCGTAAGGGCCGACGAATCGAGGGGCCAACTTTCTTGACTCTGTCTTGAGCGGCAAATCCCTGGAGGACAGCCAGACGTTTTGGCCAACTTTGTAGGCAGGCGCCGGGGCACGGCGACGGTTGGCCTGTTTCTGGGTACGCGTAGACGACCGCCCGAGCGCAGCATGGGCTTGCTCCCAGATCTTGGCACACTCTGCAAGGTGTGCTTGTACGGAAGGGACGGCAATCTCAGCCTCCTTAGATGGGAACAAAGGAGGTTGGTAGCCGAGCGAGCACTGGAAGGGGGACAGATTGGAAGATGCGTTAGGTAGCGAGTTATGTGCATACTCAACCCAGGGCAGCTTATCACTCCAGGTAGTCGGACGGGCCTGGGTGGTGCAACGGAGCGCCGCCTCTAGCTGCTGGTTCGCGCGTTCACACTGTCCATTGGTCTGGGGGTGAAAACCAGAGGAGAGGCTCGAAGTAATACCGAGACCGGAGCAGAAGGCTGACCAGACGTGGGAGGTGAACTGAGGCCCGCGGTCTGAGACTATGTTGGCTGGAATCCCATGTAGGCGAAACACGTGCTCAACCAGTAAGTCTGCGGTCTCCTTGGCTGTGGGGAGTTTCTTGAGGGCGACAAAGTGAGCAGCTTTGGAGAAACGGTCAACAATGGTTAAAATGACAGTATGACCCCGAGATGGCGGGAGTCCAGTAACAAAGTCTATGGCAATGTGAGACCAAGGATGGCTTGGTATCGGCAACGGGAGGAGCAGGCCTGAACTAGGCCTGGTGGACGACTTGCTACGGGCACACACGTGGCAGGCAGAGACAAACGACCGGCAATCCTCCCTCATGGTTGGCCACCAGAAACGCTGGCGCAAAACAGCCAAGGTGCGGGTGATGCCAGGGTGGCAAGTCAGGGAGGTGTGTGCCCATTCCAGCACCTTGGGGCGGAGTGATTCAGGGACAAACAGATCATTCTGCGTTCCCTGTCGGGGGTCCGGATAGTGGCCCTGAGCCACCAAAACCTCATCCTCCAGGTCCGTCATTGCTGCAGCTACCACGCAGGATGGTGGGAGGATAAGTGCGGGTTCCTCTTCAGAATCGACGGGACAGGGCATCCGCCTTCCCATTCTTTGAGCCTGGGACATAGGACAAAGTAAAATCGAATCTGCTAAAAAACATGGCCCACCTGGCTTGACGGGTGTTCAGCCTGCGGACTGACTTGAGATATTCCAGGTTTTTGTGGTCTGTCCAAACCACAAATGGATGACGAGATCCCTCCAGCAGGTGGCGCCATTCCTCCAGGGCTAACTTTACCGCCAGCAGCTCGCGATCCCTAATGGCGTAGTTGCGTTCTGCGGGAGTGAACCTATGGGCGAAGTAGGCACAGGGGTGTACTTTCCCATCCCCCAGCCTACGCTGTGAGAGGACAGCACCCACTCCCAGCTCAGACGCGTCCACCTCCACGATGTATTGCAGTGCGGGGTCCGGATGAGCGAGCACAGGAGCCGACGTGAAGTGGGCCTTAAGGTCGCAGAAGGCAGCCTCGGCGGCCTCCGACCACTGAAATGGTGTGTTGGTGGAAGTGAGGGCCGTGAGAGGGGCCGCTATCTGGCTGTAGCTGCGTATGAAACGCCGATAAAAGTTCGCAAACCCCAGGAATCTCAGCAGCTGTTTCCAGTCGCCCGGCCTGGGCCACTGGGAGACAGCGGTCACCTTTGCGGAATCCATCCGGAGTTCCCCGTTGGCCACGATGAACCCGAGAAAGGAAGTCTCAGGTACATGCAAGGCACACTTCTCTGCTTTCACGTAGAGGCGATTCTCCAGGAGCCGTTGCAGCACTTGCCGAACATGCTGCTCATGTTCTGCAGGGGTACGAGAGTAGATAAGTATGTCGTCCGGATAGACAAAAACGAACCTGTTCAGCATGTCCCGAAGGAAGTCGTTGACGAGGGCCTGGAATACGGCCGGCGCGTTGCAGAGGCCAAATGGCATCACCAGATATTCGAAATGACCCAGCGGGGTGTTGAAGGCGGTCTTCCATTCATCCCCCTCTCTGATGCGAACCAGGTGGTAGGCATTGCGGAGATCCAGCTTGGTGAAAATGCAGGCGCCATGGAGCGGCGTGAAGGCAGAATCAATAAGCGGCAGAGGGTACCTGTTCTTGATGGTGATGGCGTTCAGGCCAAGGTAGTCAATGCAGGGTCTGGCGTGCCATCCTTTTTCCCAGTAAAAAAGAAGCCTGCACCAACTGGGGAAGAGGAGGGGCGGATGATGCCTGCAGCCAACGAGTCGGCGATGTAACTCTCCAGGGCCTGCTGCTCGGGCTGCGAGATATTGTAAAGGCGTCCCGTAGGTAGAGCGGCACCCGGCAGGAGCTCAATGGCGCAATCATAGGGGCGATGAGGAGGAAGGGCTGCTGCGTGGTCCTTGCTGAAGACGTGCGTGAGATCATGGTAACAGTTAGGAACGGCAGAGGTCAGGCGTGGGTGGCGTTGGAGCCGGTCTAGAGGGAGTAAGAGCAGACTGCAGACAACTTGTGTGACACGTGGGACTCCATGCTATCAGCTTTGGGTGAGACCAGTCAATACTGGGGTTGTGCACTCAGCCAAGGAAGGCCCAGCACTAAGGGTGTGCGTGGGCAATCAAAAACATAAAAAGCAGTTACCTCACGATGATTCCCGGAGAGGCTGAGGTTGATTGGCTCCGTTTGGTGTTCTACCCGGCACAGCAGCTGTCCGTTGAGTGCGGTGGTTTTCAAAGGAGTGTCCATCTGGCGCGTTTTGATGCCCAATTGTGACACGATTGAGCGGTCAATGAAGCTCTCGTCCGCCCCGCAATCGACCAACGCAGAGACTTCGCAATTCCGACCCTCCCACGTGAGGGAAGCCGGCAGCAGGAGACGGCGGGAGAAATTGTTCATTGTATGGCTCACCAACGCCTCCCTTGCTATTGGCGAGCCCGATCTTTTAATGGGCGGACTGGGCAGGCCCGCAGTATATGATCATTACCACCACAATAGAAACAAACCCGAGCTGAGTCGGGGCGAGCTCTCCCCCGCCGAGAGCCTAGCACGGCCCAGTTGCATGGGCTCCGAGCCCTCCGCTGGGGGAGAGGCCACCACCGCAGGAGGTGACACCGAGGCGGGCTTCCCTGATGCATGCGTGGGGGCGGCAAGTGGGAAGGACGCTCGCCTTTGAGCCCCGCCTCCAAGCCTGGCTCCAGAGGGGGGCCCCCAGTAACCCTCTCTCTCGCCTTCTCCATCATTTTGAGCCATGCTTTGTCTGGCCCCTCACCTAGGACCTGTTTGCCATGGGTGACCCTGCCAGGGGCTTAAAGCCCCAGACAACATAGCTCCTAGGATCTTCGGGACACGCAAACCCCTCCACCACGACAAGGTGATGACTCAAGGAGGGGTGGATTGACTACGGTTTAGGGCTACTCTGTTTCGACAACAGTTGTACCTCTACTACGAAAATCTCAACATACAGAATTTTCAAGTTAAGACAAGCCTCAACAGGAAAATATTGTCTCTTGTTATGAAAGAAACTTCAGGACACGAAAGGGAAAAATACAGTGTGGCTGGTACCTGCAGCTCCCAGAGTTTACTGAACGTAACATACTTATAGCTGCTTTGCCATTGGCTATTGCCGACCATTCATGGCATTCAGTTGGCTAATAGGGACCTCTACTGTATGTGTGTGTATCCCAGAGTCCTCTTCATTCGCCCCTCGCATCCCGACAGCTTTACATGAGTGTACACAACTGGGATTTTTATGTTTTCTGTGCAGTAGCCTAATTCTGTATTTGTTAAGGTTTTTGATGCAATTTTATGCATTATAAAAGATTTATGTCTGAATTTTAGGGGGCTTGGAACAGATTAGAGCATTTACATGGAAAACGCGTCTCTACTCACAGAACTTTCAGGATACGAAACTACTTCCAGACCCAATTAATTTTGTAAGTAGAGGCACCACGCCATTACTTTCCGGGACTAACAGAAACGCATACAACGGCATCACAGGTAAGGACTGTTTGATCCAAAATATTGGAATAAAGTGTTTTCATGCCTTTTGTATCAGGAAGTACCATGTTGCTCGCAAGACGAACTGACAGCTCTAGTTTTGCCATTTCTTTCAACCGAAACTAGCATTTCATTCAACACTGGTGCATTGTTTGGAGATGTATCACAAGGAAGTAAAATTTGTCTAAGCTTATCAGGATACGCATTAGAATTTTTAGTTGTCATAAAGCATGAACGGAAGGCAGTCGAACAAATTCTTTTCATGGTAAGCTGCGTATTAAACATTTGAGTTTCATTTCCTGTCACGCAAGCAAGCCTTTCACATCTGCTTTACAATTGCAACAAATTGCTGTGATTTAATGATGAATTTGGAACTGTGCATTAATGTATTTTATAATTGTATAATATTGTTATGTAATACTTATCTTGGTAAAGTAACAGTTAAATTAGTCCTTTTGTTGGGAATAGTTGTAAATGTATGGCAGATTACAGTTGTAAAAGTTTTTGTTGTATACCTTTTTTGTCTGCCCTCAAAGGTCAATTAACACTTAGCAGAAGGACATATAAATTTAGGAGAATAAAACAGCATGGATTCTCAAAAGATTTACATTAGCCATTATAAGCATCTTAACGACTGAATACTGTTGTTCTAATTTGATGGCAACACTTTGCAAGTACGGTGAGTCCACAATTATCACTGTTAATAGGGACCAGAACCGACCACGTAAAGTGAAAACCTCGAAGTAGTGTCACCCCCCATCACCTGCCCTCTCACCAGTTTTTTTGTGTGTATGTATAATATAAAGAAGTGTACAGTGCTGGCCAAAAGTATTGGCACCCCTGCAATTCTGTCAGATAATGCTCAATTTCTCCCAGAAAATGATTGCAATGACAAATGCTTTGGTAGTTTTATCTTCATTTGTTTTGCTTGCAATTAAAAACACAAAAGAGAAGGATGTTTTTTTTTGTGTGTTTTTTTTAAAAATAAATATCATTTCACGCAAAATTCCAAAAATGGGCTGGACAAAAGTATTGGCACCCTTTGAAAAATCATGTGATGCGTCACTAATTTGTGTAATTCACAGCACTCGTTACTTACCTGTGGTACATAAAAGGTGGTTGCAATAACTAAATCACACTTGCTGCCAGTTAAAATGGATTAAAGTTGGCTCAACCTCTGTCCTGTGCCCTTGTATGTACCACATTGAGCATGGAGAAAAGAAAGAAGAACAAAGAACTGTCTGAGGACTTGAGAAGCAAAATTGTGAGGAAGCATGGGCAATCTCAAGGCTACAAGTCCATCTCCAAAGACCTGAATGTTCCTGTGTCTACTGTGCGCAGCGTCATCAATAAGTGTAAAGCCCATGGCACTGTGGCTAACCTCCCTGGATGTAGACGGGGAAAAAAAAGATTTCAACGAAAGATTGTGCGGATGGTGGATAATGAACCTCAACTAATATCCAAACAAGTTCAAGCTGTCCTGCAGTCCGAGGGTATAACAGTGTCAACCCGTACTATCCATTGGCGTCTAAATGTAAACGGAATGTATGGCAGCATACCCAGGAAGACCTCACTTCTGACCCTGTGAAATAAAAAAAGCCAGGCTGGAGTTACTTAAACTTACCTGAGAAATCCAAAAACGTTTTGCAAGAATGTTCTCTGCTCAGATGAGCCGAAAGTAGAGCTTTTTGGGAAAAGGCATCAATATAGAGCTTACAGGAAAAAAACAAAGCCTTCAAAGAAAAGAACACGGTGCCCACAGTCAACTCAACTAACTCAATTACTTTTTGGGGGAAGTAATTTGTAACTGTAACTAATTTGCTTTTTTTTAAAGTAAGATTAACAACACTGGTTACTACCCACCTCTGTATTTGTCACGCTACTCATTTTTGAGTGACAGGGCATGACTATCTTTACTTTGGACAGAAAAGTCTCAACATCAGTGCAATCAGAACTCATGCAGAATTCTACCAGCATGACAGGGCAAGACAAAGCAAATTTATTTGTATTGCACATTTCAACACAAGGTAATTCAAAGTGCTTTTCTTCACATAAGAATCCCAAAACTCAAATTTAAACTAGGCCTGCAAGCAGGACTGAACAGGCCCTCGCAATCTAGCGCAACTCGGACGTCACGCAACTCGGACAGTGTGCAGGTCAGGGTGGTGGCAGATCCTCCTCTCTAATCATCTCATTAGAACCTAACATGCTCGAAAGTCGCCTCTTTACATTCACACATATAAGAGATAAAAAAAACCCTATTGGAGAGAGTACTACAAAAAAGGAGCCACTACTGAGCTGTGCAGCCAAGCCCTTATTCATTGCCAAAATGAATCTTCTAAGTGGGCCAATTCGACCAAGTGTGCCAAATTCTGTGGCTCTGTAAGCTTTCCTTTTAATGGCGAACAAAGGGTCGTCACGGCAACAGAAAGAGACATGTGGACATGGGCTGTAAAATAAGTATTTCAAAAGGTCTTGAAACTACAATGACCAACCTGAAAAGAACTGGACATGTATTGGAAAAACGAGTGACTTTCTATTGCCACTAGTTGGCGCTGTAGGGTTGATGCAAATGACCCCTATAGGACCCTTAAGAGTATGACTCAACAAGCACGAGATGTTTGGCGCAGATATGTTGTAGATCTTCCAAGTTATGACTGTTCAAAACTTGTGGTGAGACGAAATGGCTTCAGTCATGTTCAGTTCTCCTGTTGGACCCATCTGCTTCAACCAAACCTCAGTATTTTTCATCAGGCACCTGAACACATGTCTTATGGCTCCCCTGATGCAGGTTTCAGGTGAATAGATTTTTTTTCCTTGGAGGAGGAGCCTGTTTTGTAAAAAAAAAAAAAAAAGGCATTTCCTGTTCCCACTAGGGGGCGCTAGGCCTAATGGGTAATATTTCAATGTGCTCGTGTTAAGGGTGGGATCCCGCACATACATGCCAGATATGAAAAAGATTGAACGTTGTGTCAAAGAGCTATTAGTCATTTACTGAATTTGTCATTTTGCCGAAAAATGGCCGACTTTGGCACCACGCCCAGATCAGACCCGTGAATGAAAACACACCATTTTGAAAATTTTAGATCTCCTATGTCTCCTGAATAGTCTCACCAATTTTGAAGATGATCCAACTAACTCCTTCTGTGACAAGGTCTCAAATGTGCACCCTGTTAATTGATAAAAAAATTCACATTCAATCCAAAATACCCGACTTCCTGTTGGGTTTGGAATATGGGTTCAGAGACTTTTTGGAGCAGTTTTGCACAAGGTATCGACTCTCCAAATTTCATTGCTCTACATTAAAAAAACCTAATAGAAAACGCCCTTATGAAAAATTCAAGGGGGCGCCACTGAGCCATTTTGTTACATTTTTTTTAACGTCGCAAGATTATCGAAATCCACGCAAAGCCGCATGTATGTGCAAAATTTGGTGAGTTTTTGTGCATGTTCAGACCTCCAAATGTAAACTGTATTACAAATGGATAAAAACTTCACATTTGATCCAAAATACCCGATTTTCTGTTGGATTTGGAAAATGGGTGCAAGAGACTTTTTGGAACAGTTTTGCATAAGGTATGGACTCCCCAAATTTCATTGCTCTACGTTGATAAATCCCAATAGACCCTACTCACCAACATCACAGAATGACGTGTCGCTGTATCCGGCCGCCATATTGTCCGTCATTGTTTATCTGTATTCTCAATGGTTTCAATTTGTCGTGCAATTTATAGTGCAATTCATGGAAGCCCCGGTGCTTTCAGACACTGTAAACTCATTGGATGCGTTGCATAAAAGGCGCTATGTGGAAAAGCTTCAGTCTATCTATTCGCCAGATCCATATTTGATGCCTAAATCTATATTTTTCGACCCGCTGTCTTCGCCGTCTCTGCCTGACATCTGCTACCCTGATATCTACAACTATCTTGTCCACAGAAACTCAGCCTATTCTCACGAAACTTTGAAAAACTTTAAGAGCAGCACTCTAAGCAACATTACCCGTGTGACCCTTTACTTCCAATTTTCTAAAATGGCGACAATCAAGAAAAAAAATGTTGACTGCGATGGCCGACGCTTTCAAGTATAGGTGGATATTGGACGTCACGGCAACAGAAAGAGACATGTGGACATGGGCCGTAAAATAAGTATTTCAAGAGGTCTTGAAACTACAATGACCAACCTGAAAAGAACTGGACATGTATTGGAAAAACGAGTGACTTTGTATTGCCACTAGTTGGCGCTGTAGGGTTGATGCAAATGACCCCTACAAGAACCTTCAGGGTATGACTCTCAACAAGCACGGGAAGTTTGGCGCAGATATGTTGTATATCTGCGAGTTATGACTGTTCCAAGTTTTTTGAAGACAAATTGTTGACAGTCATTTTCACTTTCCTGTTTGGACCCCTCCGCTTCAACGAAACCTCAATATTTTTCATCAGGCACCTGAACACAGGTCTTAAGGCTCCCCTGATGCAGAATTGAGATCAACAGATTTTTTTCCCTTGGAGGAGGAACCTGTCGCGTAAAAAAAGGCATTCTCTGTTCTCACTAGGGGAAGCTAGGCCTAATGGGTAATATTTCAATGCACTCATGTTAAGGGTGGGATACCGCACATACATACCAGATATGAAAAAAATTGAACGTTGTGTCAAGGAACTATTAGTCATTTACTGAATTTGTCATTTTACCGAAAAATGGCCGACTTTGGCACCACGCCCAGGTCAGACCCCTGAATGAAAACGCACCATTTTGAAAACTTAAGCTCTCATATGTCTCCTGAACATTCTCACCAACTTTGAAGATGATTCAACTAACTCCCTCGGCGAAAAGGTCTCAAATGTGCACCCTGTAAATCGATAAAAATTTCATATTCGATCCAAAATAACTGATTTCCTGTTGGGTTTGGAATATGGGTGCCAATTCTTTTTTGGAGTGGTTTTGGACAAGATATAGACTCCCCAAATTTCATTGGTCTACGCTGACAGACCCTAATGTTACAGGCCAATTTTAAAATTTCAAGGGGGCGCCACTGAGCCATTTTGTTAATTTTTTTTGCAACGTTTCAAAATTATCAAAATTTACAATTTTCCGCATGTATGTGCAAATTTTGGTGACTTTTCGTGCATGTTTTCATTTGCCCTGAAAAAAAAAAAAAAAAAAAAAAAAAAATCCTTTGCAAAACAATAGGGCCTTCGCAGGCTTAGTGCTCGGGCCCTAATGACTTATATTATGCAGGGTGAAATGGAATATATTTTGAAGATCGCGCAAACATTGACTTTTTTAAATCATAAGGAAATGAAAAAAAAAATTCAATCATACAAGGGAAAAATGGGCGGCACGGTGGCTGAGTGGTTAGCACGTCCTTCTCACAGTTCTCAGATCAAGGGTTCAAATACCGGGCTTCGGCCTTGCATGTTCTAAGCGTGCCTGCGTGGCTTGTCTCTGGGAACTCCTGCCTACTGCCTGTAATTAGCTGGGATAGGATCCAGCACCTCTGCGACCCTCCTGAGGAAAAAGTAGCCTGGTACTCCAGACTCACCGCTGTTACAGCTATTGAATCTGGCCACCATTAAGCGGATAAAATTTCCAGGGCGGAGCAAGCCACAGCAAACAGACAGCGGAGTGGATCAATCAGCGACGGGCGGATGTTAGAAACGCGACGAGGGAGAGCGGAGTTTATTCAGCATGGCTAGCGCGAGACAGATTGTTGTCAATGACTTGTGTCGATGTGTTTTCGGTAATTTAAAACTGATTTTACCGTGGATTGGAACATATTCTTGGCTCTCCTGTTCGCTATCTCTGTTGTTGTGGAGACGACTTCCGACACGGAAGAGTGACGTGGCTCGAAAAATAATTTCGACCCATTATAAAAATATGTTTTTTTGTTCATTTCATTCATTTTTGTTGCAGTTTTATTGCTTTACAACTTTTTACAACTGTAATTGACTTCCCTATGCACACAGACACACACACACACGCACGCACACACACACACACACACACACACACACACACACACACACACACACACACATATATATATATATATAAATAAATAAATAAATAAATAAATATATATATATATATATATATATATATATATATATATATATATACACACACACAGTGTATTATGGGCACCCTTGAAAAAGATGTGTTTTTTAGCTTCTAATAATTTTTTTCCCCAAATAATATGGGACCTTAATGGACCAAAAGAGAAAAATCCCACCTTCAATACAAGTGCATTCATTCAGTGGGGAAAAAATCCCACATTAAGAAAAAATTATTTGATATCAAATAATGTGTGTCGCAATTATTAGTACCCCTGGTGTTAATACTTTGTACAGCCCCCTTTTGCCAACAAAACAAGGTCTGGGGACGGAGATGGCCATGGGAGGAGCTTGATTTTGTGTCTCGTGAACCATCTCTGTGAAGATTTGGCCATATGTTTAGGGTCACTGTCTTGCTGAAAGACCCAGTGACGACCCATCGTCAGCTTTCGGGCAGAGGGGAACAGATTTTGATTTAAAATGTCCTGGAATTTCAAAGCATTCATGATGCCATGCACCCTAACAAGGTTCCCAGGGCCTTTGGAAGCGAAACTGCCCCACGGCATCACTGACCCACCCCCATACTTCACAGTGGGTATGAGGTGCTTTTCAGCATGCGCATCTTTCGTGGCACGTCAGACCCACTTAGAGTGTTTGTTGCCAAAAAGCTCAATCTTGGTCTCATCTGATCAAAGCACACGATCCCAGTTGAAGCATGAGACGGTATGTATTTTTGTGTGAGACTTTCAAAATTGTCCAAAATGCATGTGTGATACATCATTCGAAAGCTTACAATTTCAATTTTCTGGGAGAACAAAAATTTTGAACAGGAAGGCATCTAAAATATATATATATTTTTTTTAAACAGCAAAACCCTAATTGGAGGCGAGAGCACGCGAGAGCAGAATTAAAGACGCCACGATTTTAATGAGATATTATCGTGTACTTACCTCGATCCAAAAACTCCATGGAGCATGTATCACCGAGTGTCAAGACACAGCTGTGAATGGCCACAGCCGGATTTTTAGAAAATTTTATGGGTGAAACATGGTGATATAACAAGGGTCGCGATGCAGAAATCGCAGACAACAAGGAGTGGTTGAGACTTTATTTTTCATATAGTTACCCTTTTAAACGTTATTTTTTATTATTTTTTTTTTGTTTTGATCGATTATTTATCATCTAACATATCAGGGAAAATGCGACAGTAAAAAAAAAAAAAATACAATTAAGCGATAGTTATGAGGTAGATATCCGTGACAGACACCAAATTTTTCATTGTGACGTAATTTGTTTAAAAGTTTAAAATATGCGAGTGAATCATTTTCTTAAGTCGTTTTTTTAAAACTAAAATTTAGACATTAATTAACGATTCTAAGCTAAAAATGACAGACATTTTGAATAATAAATATAATTACTTACCTTCTTTTTATGGCTAGGTTGAAACAAAAGCGGTTGCGCAACGTCTGTAAGCGGGGATTTTCAGGGTAAAACGGACAAATTAAAAATTGTTCAGGGGCTTAGTGCGGCATGAATCAGCAATGGCAGCATATAGACATATTGTTCTATCAAGCACAACAATTGTTTTGTCTTAAAATACAACAGTTTATTTTAAAGAGGGTTGCAAGAGCAGAAACTGCTTTTTCAGCCTTGTCTGCATTTTCCGCCAAATATATATGTATATATATATATATATATATATATATATATATATATATATATATATATATATATATATATATATATATATATATATATATATATATGTATGTATGTATGTATGTATGTATGTATGTATGTATGTATGTATGTATATATATATATATATACATACACACACACACACACACACACACACACACAGTGTGTATATGTCTACACACACACACACACACACACACACACACACACACACACACACACACACACACACACACACACACATATATATATATATATATCATGAGGCATTGCACCACTTGAGCCAATTGGTTCGAGAAAGGGTTCATTTCTTGAAGCTTCATGTGTCCACGGAACAACCTACTGGCTAACTGTATAATCACAATCCTTTGTCTCCCAACCACATGAGGGATTCGTTAATTTTTGAGTGTGTGTCTATTGGGAAGGTATTATTTAGCAAAATATTGTCTGACCAAAGCCTCGATGTACATAGATTATTGCATAAGTATAATGTATATATTTTTTCTTCAACTTTCTTTTCATTGTTTTCCAGTCACAGAAGTTAAATTTGGCATACCGTACATCTTCAGCAATGGGATCAAACTCATAACCTCAGTGACCACGATGTAGGGGGGGCAGTACCCCCTGAATTATGGAAAAAAAAAAAGGAGCTTTACATATGAAACAAAAAAGGCATATAAAATATATGATATGATGTCTCCTGTAGGTCAGCAGTGCCAAGCAGCTCCCCAAAAATCAACGTACAACAAATTATACATATAAACATTTGAACTTTTGGTTCCAGTAAGAGGAATTGCCACACACAGTCACAGTCTCATATGTCACTCATTAAGTAAAACCTATATGTATATATTTTTAATGTAGTCTGTGTATTTGTGAAAATAGTTTTATAAATGGCATTACAATAATGTGGTAGGTAGTGGAATGTTATTTTTTTCTGATAATGACATATGCGTATGTCGCCGGTGTTGCATGGATCCGGACCCACGACGCAATCCGTACCCAGGACAGAACTCGAACTCACTCGCACGACGTGTCCAGCACGATAGACGGATGCTCTGACCACCAAGCCAGAAGCCCGGGCTACCCACTTTGCCTGCCAGGGCACCCACACGAGGAAAGGGAGGTTTCGACACAACCAGAGGCGTCGCATCCCATTGGGCAAATCAGGCAATTGCCTAGGGTCCCCAGCAGGGGCCCCCAGAGGGCCGACAGATTTAGCACACGCAGCTTTACTGCACTGTCGCAGCGATAAGTGCGACAGTGCCAGTGAAAGCCTTGTGTCTGAGTTCCCTGAAGGGGCCCCTTCACCCGCTCTACACCCCCCTCCACCCACCCTCACGTGACTCAGAGTGAGAGTGAGCAGTGATTTTGCTTTTTTTTTTAATTGGCGTATATCCAAAACAAAGAGAACTTAGTTATCCTTCTGGAAGTGACGAAAGAAAAAAAAGCATAAGAGGAGAAAAGGAAGTAAGACAGCGGTGAGTGTACTATGTTACTGTAGTTTTATGTTCTAATGTAATAGAAGCCGGGCACTTTGAGTGTCCTAAAAAGCACTCTATGAGACCGAGGCGTTATTTTACTTTTATAAAATATGCTATTGCTCCAAGTCCATCTGTCCCCCTTATTTGCACATGCTCGAAGGGCCCCATGTTGCTTGTTGCCTGGGGCCCCCGAGGACCTTTGCTACGCCTCTGGACACAACGGACTTGAGTGAACCCGTTACACATAATCAGAGAGAACAGTAAACATGTTCGTGTAACATGCAAAAGGTTACTGATGATGCTTGTGCAATTTGGACATTGATGTAGCTTGTAGATAGTGTTTTTTTTTTTTTTTTAATTGTTTTATTATTTATTTAATTATTTTTCCCACGGAGAGAAAGTCCTCTTTCTTGCTGGCTTCATCCTAGTATCAACTACTGTACCCTTCTTTAAACTCACTTAAACTTTCCACTCTCCAAACCACCTCCAAATTATCTAAACTCTCACCTGATCACAACTCTCCTGCTAACACCCACATTTTGAATGCAGGCAGAGGTGTTGATAGACGGAAGCGAGCTGTCAAACTGCGCAGCAAACCTAAAGCACTCCATGAAGCGATCACGTGGTACAGCTTGGCAGCGAGGCTTCGGACGTCATCATTTTCGGAACCTCCCCTAAATGAAGCGATCCTCGGTACGCGCTTCGCAGAAAAGTCCCTTCATTACTCGACACACGCTTCGAAGACTCGGCGCACCTCGTGACATCACTAATTTTATCTATTTTCTACTGACTGTCTTTTCCTGTTTTTAGAGCGATTTTAAAGTGAATTCTCTGGCTGCTCACAAATTGTTCCAGCGGGGAATTGTTCCAGCGGGTCCTATAGACCTGCCCGTGTGGACACCAGTTTTTGTTTGCAATATATTTTTTTTGGTTTGTAGTGCTTACTTTAATTGCAGTTTCCACCGTTTGTTTGCTGTGCGAGAGCAGTCCTGTTGTGCTGAAAAATGTCCCCCTCGGTGAAGTGTCCCCCCTGACGGGAGCACTTATTTATGAGGCTTTATTCAGGTGAAAACGTCAAATGTTTTCATGGACGCATTACAGTGATGGATTTACGACTGTAAAATCACTTTTAAATAAATAAATTACACAAAATACTACTACTGTATTTTGGTAACAAATCGTGGACTGGGCCACATAACCATCTTTGAAGAGAAATGTATTAGTCTACAGGTTTTCACGACCATATCCCAATGAAAATCACACAGGTGTGACATTAGTTCAAGCAGAGTAAAATAATACATATTCACAGTACAAGATTTATTAATTCAAGCAGAGTAAAATAATACATATTCATAGTACAAGATGTATTACTTCAAGCAGAGTAAAGTAACACATATTCACAGTACAAGAAAGTCATTTCCGTGTCCATCGATTGGTAAGAAAAAGCTGTTTGTACGAGTGACGTGTGGGCACTTCTGTCAGGGGGGACATTTCATGCGCGGGGGGGGGGCATTTTTCGGCACAACACCGGCCGACCTGGGGAGCCCGAATCCCACCGTCTAGCCAGAATTGACTCACTTTTTAGCCTTTTTATCATCTTGCTTTTTTAAAAAATAAACTCAGTTGTGCAACTGTAAAGCCTCGTCAAGCCTCCTCTTGCTGTGTCTCAGGGCCGGTGTTCTGTCAAAATTTGCTCCCTATTAAAATTTTTCTCCCAAAGCTTTTGTGGCGCTGAAAAAGCCCTCTTTTACATTTAATTGGACTCTAAATGTTATCCAAAGGTGCTAACTAAACTAGACATCATCATAAACATGCATGTGCAACAAGAAAATGGCGTATATTTATACTTAACGACACGGCGAAGTCGTTAACAGTGAGAGCACGGGGTGCAGTTGCTGTGTGCAACTAATATGGTAGGATGTGTTTGAGAACTTTAGTACATGTCTTTACATGATCAAACTTAAGTAAATATTCCTTTCTTCAAAGAAAGTTTGTCATGTTTACTTTGGAATCGCTGCATTCGCGGCCATTTTTAACGTTACTCGCATGCGCAAAACCGCAAGGTAGCAATTTTTGATGGGTTGCAAAATTTGTCAGAACACCGGAACGAACCTCCGTGTCCACAAACACAGGCACGCAGCATATGCAACGCCGGATTAAGTGGAAAAAGTAAAAGCGCTACCGCATACCAACAGTCAGGGGTGATTTGTTTGAGGATTCAAGGTAATTATTATATTTTTTGTACCATGCATGCATTTTGAAACGTGAAAAAAAAAAATCAATGGGAGAAATGAACTGCTACGGACTTGCATCGTCCTTCGACATATTTACGTAAAATAAATGCTACCTGCAAGTTTTTTTGTTTTTTTTCTTGCTTTTAACCAATAATCGAGACTGTTTTACGTACATATCTATAAAGAATTCAGGGATTTAAGCATTTATTCACAAGAATTTAAACATAAAAAGCTCTTTGTTGTGGTAAGGCGGCGCCACAGTGTGACTTGAAGACGAGCAGCAAATTCGACATGTCTACTTAAAATAAATGCTACCTGCACTTTTTTTTTTTTTTTGCTTTTAACCAAGAATCGAGACTGTTTTACATCCATATTTATAAACAATTCAGGGATTTAAGCATTTATTTACAAGAATTTTCTACATAAAAAGCTCTTTGTGTTTCCACTCGGTCAGCTTAGACGGAAATAGGCCCCCTATTAATCGCCCTTGCTTGTCCTGTCAATACCATTATGAAGTCTATGTTCGTAATGTTAAATTAATATTCTCTTGCACATATTTATTGATGTGCGCTATCAACTGGTTAGGTACCGTTAACAATGTAACATTCTTAGCAAATACTGTGTTTTGGTTGTTGCCTTGTGCTGAGCATACTTCATGCGCTGTATTTTCTGGGTCAACTACTGTTGTCTTTTTGCGATAATTTTTTTTTTTGCTGGGGGGGTCACCAAAACTTTTTGTCACCCTGGTCACCATGTAGGACCAAGTCATACAAAAGCGTAGCAGTATTATGGCTAAATGTTGTGCAATATTATAAAATTTAAATTATTTATTAATTTATATTTATTTTATTTTTATTTATTTATTTATTTATTTATTTATTTATTTATTTATTATTTATTTATTTATTTATTTATTTATTTATTCATTTAAATCACGAGTATGACTGCTTTGAGTCTTTGGTGTTTTTTCACCGAATATGTATTTGAACAAAAAGGAGATGCTGGATACTAAATGTTGTGTGGTGTTATATTTCTATTGATTGTAAAGCAGGACTTTCAATGGATTTTCATCAAACACAATTTTTTTTTTTTTTAATATATTTTTATTCTCAGGTACATTACAATTTTCTCAACTCATTCGCAATCATAATGGAGATTTTATGCTCTCGTTCTCACAGTCAAATTTAATGGTCATAGCTGCACTGCTGTTTGATTGTCCTTTCAATGTAGGTTGATTGGAAAAAAGAAGTTCCTCTGACTATTGAGCAAGCACACCAGAAAATTAACATCCTTATTATACCTTTTACATTCAAATCATGAATTCATTTTTGTAATGATATATGATTATGATACCCAGATGCATCTGCTCAAAATAAAACTTTATGAACATATGCGCACGTTTTTAATTTTCAGAAGTTGGCAAACGTTGATACGTAAATCTGGACATTTTGGCTTTGTACATGACAACAGCCATCATGCCAGCAACTGCAAGAAGACATCCAGCAATAAAGACGAGGTTCAGATTGAAATTCATCACTAGAGAGAAAAAGAAAAACAGTTTTAGACAGAGAAACAATACAAGTCGATACGAGTCATGTTTCGTATCATAGTACCTGTGGTTTTGTTACTCTCTGCTGATCTCTGAAGACGTAATGGCCCTTGAGAAACAAGGTGGTTTGCGCTTTGGATGACAGCCTCTCTCTTATAGTAATGGTGGTTCGATGTGGTGTTGATGCATCCCTTTGAGCACCGAGTGTATGGGTTCCCTGCCTCACACATCACGACTGAACAGCTGATATATACCTTGTAGGGGGAAAAAATGAAATAATTTACTGCAACAACAGTCAGAGACGAATTCCTCTACAGCAGGTACAGTGAATCTCAAAAGTGAGTACACCCCTTGAAATTTCTGCAGATATTTAAGTACATCTTTTCATGGGACAACACTGACAAAAAAATGACACTTTGACACAATGAAAAGTAGTTTGTGTACAGCTTATATAATTTAGGTAATTTATTTTCCTCTCAAATTAACTCAAAACATAGCCATTAATTTCTAAACCCCTGGCAACAAAAGTGAGTACACCGCATAGAAACTAGGTACATCTCTAAATGTCCAAATTGAGTACTGCTTGTCATTTTCCCTCTAAAATGTCATGTGACCTGTTACAGGAGTGCTGTCAGCATTGCTGCACAGATTGAAGAGGTGGGGGGTCAGCCTGTTCGTGCTCAGACCATACGCTGCACTCTACATCAAATTGGTGTGCATGGCTGTCACCCCAGGAGGAAGCCTCTTCTGAAGACGGTACATAAGAAAGCGCGCAAACAGTTTCCTGAAGACATGTCAACAAAGCACATGGATTACTGGAACCATGTCGTATGGTCCGATGAGACTGACAGGCTTTCTTGTGTACAGTCTTCAGAAGAGGCTTCCTCCTGGGGGGACAGCCGTGCACATCAATTTGATGTAGAGTGCAGCTGTTACAGATGGGGAGTAATTTATGATTTTGTTCAGGTATATGTTTGCTTTTCTTTTACTTTGTACTGGTTTATGTTGGTTTTCACCTGTATTTTTCCTTTGCAGCAGTTTCCAACTGTGTGACCACAGAGGGCCTCCACAACTGGAACCACTTCATCATCAGTTAATCATCCAATCATCTGTTCCTCCTTCCACTATAGAAGTTGAATTGTTTGCTCTGTTCAGGAGAGGCAGTGGCAGCTCTCCATTTGGTTGTGTTGGTTTGTTGAAGCCTGTTATGTTGTTGACTTTCGTTTTGTTTATGAAGTTTGCTTTCTGCCACTTGTTTACTAATGATTTCTTTTGTCTTTTTTTCTTTAGGTTGGGGCAGAGCACAGAGCTAGGAACTTTAGGTATACACCTGCAGGTATACATTTTGTCTCCCACCTCATGTAGGTATTAACTCTCTGTATTAGTCCATTAGATAGAGTGGCAACACAACCCATGTATTTTGGGGCACTATCGGTGCCTGCCACTGTAGTGATTTAGTTTGGGGTTTGTTTTGGGTTCTAGGTTTAGTAGGGGATTTTTTTGGAACTTTTTACTTGGTGGTTGCTGCATAGTGCAGGGGGTTGGGTAAATCTTTGTGTGCTCTGTGGTCATTGTTTTTTTTTTTCTTCTGTTAAATAAACTCTTTTAATTTGCAATTTTGATTTGTCACTACCTCCGCCTTTCACACCTGCCGTTTTATGTTGCGCTCGCGGCCCCTGACCACCGGGGGTATTCGTAACAGCAGCGTATGGTCTGAGCACTATCAGGCAGACCCCCCACCTCTTCAATTTCTGCAGCAATGCTGACAGCACTCTTGTAATGAGTCACATGACATTTTAGAGGGAAAATGAAAAGCAGTACTCAATTTGGACATTTAGGGATGTACATAGTTTCTATGCGGTGTACTCACTTTTGTTGCCAGGGGTTTAGAAATTAATGGCTATGTTTTGAGTTATTTTGAAGGGAAAATAAATTAACTCTATTAAATAAGCTGCACACAGACTACTTTTTATTGTGTCAAAGTGTAATTTTGTCAGTGCTGTCCCATGAAAAGATATACTTAAATATCTACAGAAATGCAAGGGGTGTACTCAATTTTGTGATACTTTTACTCTATACGACAAAGAAAGTTACACATTGTCTGACAATACGACATGACATTTCATAACAAATGATAATATGAGTAATACTAACAAATGATAGGGAAAAGTCCATTGTTAAAAATTTTTTTTAAAAACTTGAGCGACAATCGGATCAGTCCTTTTGCAAATGAGCAAGTTAATATCCTCCCCTTGTGCCGAACCATGGGCTGTACACATTGGAAAAATACAAGCAGACGGCAAGGTGTAAACAATAAATTCCTATGCCATTTTATCACGGCTTTGAGGAGAAAAATTCAGATGTTTACTGAAAAGGGTTCACTTTGTGAATTATTTTGAACACAAAAACAGAACAGCAATGACCAAAAACAGTGGTACCATAGACTTTATAATTGAATGGAGGGGTCACATCTGTGAGCCACTGCGCAACGCCTTCAAGTAGAGGGCCGTCCCACAGTTCGCTTAAGTTATTCGCAGTCGGCCGCAGTTAGTCAGCACATGCAGGGATCCAACGCCGGATTTAGGTTAAAAGGTACGAAAGCTGTACCGCATTCAAACAGGAAGGATTGTCCCAGGAGTGATTTGTTTGAGGATTTAAGGTGATTATATTTTTCGTACCATGCATATATTTTGAAATGTGAAAAAAAAATCGAAATTAGCCGCTACAGCATTGGCATTTTACTTCGCAATATTTTCGCAAAATAAATAATAACTGCACAGATTTTTTGCTTTTAACCAAGTATCAAAACTCTAACGTCTTTCTACGTCCATATCTATAAAGAATTCAGGGATTTAAGCGTTTATTCACAAGAATTTTCAACGGGAAAAGCTCTTTGCTTACATATGGCGGCCACTAGTTTCCTTACTGACTAGCCCCATAGTTCGCAATATTTGCGTAAAAGAAACGCTACCTGCACGTTTTTTGTTGTTGTTGCTTTTAACCAAGAATCAAGACTGTTTTATGTCTATATCTAAAAATAATTCAGAGATTTAAGCATTAATTCACAAGAATTTTCACTGGAAAAGCTGTTTTTGTATGGCGGCCGCCACATTGACATTCAGACTAGCATCGTACTTCGCAATATTTACGTAAAATAAATACCAACTGCACGTTTTTTTTTTTTTTTTTTTTTTGCTTTTACCAAGCATCGAGGCTGTTTTACATCGATATCGATAAAGAATTCAGGGATTTAAGCATTTATTCACAAGAATTTTCACCGGAAAAGCTCTGTTTACAGATGTTAATTGCATGTTGTTGTTTTTTTGCATTTAACCGAGAATCGAGACTGTTTTGCCTCCGTATCTATTAAAAAATGAGGGATTTAAGCATTTATTTAGAAGAATTTTCATTGGGAAAGCTCTGTTTACGTATGGCGGCTGCCACATTGACTGACAGACTCGCATCGTACTTCGACATATTTACGTAAAACAAATGGAAACTGCACTTTTTTTTTTGCTTTTAACCAAGAATCGAGACTGTTTTACATCCATATCGATAAAGAATTCAGGGATTTAAGCATTTATTCACAGGAATTTTCACCGGAAAAGCTCTGTTTACGTATGGCGGCCGCCACATTGACAGACTAGCATCGTACTTCGACATATTTACGTAAAATAAATAAAAACTGCAGTTTTTTTTTTGCTTTTAACTAAGAATCGAGACTGTTTTACTCGTTATCTATTAAGAAATCAGGCATTTAAGTATTTATTTACAAGAATTTTCACCGGAAAAGCTCTGTTTACATATGGCAGCCGCCACATTGGCTGACAGACTAACATTGTACTTCTACATATTGACGTAAAATAAATGCTAACTAGACGTTTTTTTTTTTTTTTTTTGCTTTTAACCAATAATCCAGACTGTTTTACGGCCATATCTATAAAGAATTTCGGGATTTAAGCATTTATTCACAAGAATTTTCACCGGAAAAGCTCTGTTTACATATTGCGACCACCTAATTGACTGACAGACTAGCATCGTACTTTGACATATTTATGTAAAATAAATGCTAACTACACGTTTTTTTTTGGTTTTTTTTGTGCTTTTAACCAAGAATCGAGACTGTTTTACGTCCATATCTGTTAAGAATTCGGGGATTTAAGCATTTATTCACAAGAATTTTCACCGGAAAAGCTCTGTTTACATATGGCGGCTGCCACACTGACTGACAGACTCACATCGTACTTTGACATATTTATGTAAAATAAATGCTAACTACACGTTTTTATTTTGTTTTGTTTTTTTGCTTTTGCTGTTTTACGTCCATATCTATAAAGAATTCAGGAATTCAAGCATTTATTCACAATTTTCAACGGAAAAAGCTCTTTGTCTGTGTTTCCACTCTGTCAGCTTTGACTGAGATAGGCCCCCTATGAATCGGCCCTGTGCCCCGTGTCCCGTCAATACATTATGAAGTCTATGGTGTTATCTCTACAGGTTAAACGTGCCTTAACGGGAAAATATTGTCTCTTCTTATGATAGAAGTTTCAGGATTAGAAAGGCAAAAATACAGTATGGCTGGTACACGCAGAGAGAGTTTACTGAAGGTAACATACGTATAGCTGCTCTGCCATTGCCTGTTGCCTAGCATTCCTGGTGTCCAATTGGCTAAGTGGGACCTCATCTGTATGTGTATATATGTGTAATCCAGCGTCCTCTTCATTCACCCCTCGTGTTCTGACAACTATACATGGGTGTAATAACTTTTATTCTTTATTCTTGTTTTTTTTTTACAATATCCACAACTCAGATTTTATGTTTATTGTGCAATATTTTAATTGTAACATGTATTTGTTACATGTTTTGATGCATTTTTATGCATTTTAAAGGATTTATGTCTGAATTTTGTGGAGCTTGGAAGGGCAGTCACACAGAAATCGTGTCTGTATTTACAAATTTTCAAGGTACGAAACTACTTCCAGAACCAATTAATTTCGCAAGTAGAGGTACCACCTTATGTATAATTATACGTTATTATCTGAAAATATATTTCTGCAACCTGAATAAAGGAACATATGTTGTAGCGTTACTGATATGTTTCTGGTAGTACAGTAGTATATATCTCTTGCTTGAACTTTTTTAGACTTATCAAAAACTCAGTATCTCAAAAATATAAACTCACTTGGTCATGCAAACCAATGAATTTGAAGGCCTCCATGCTGAACTTGAATTCATGTTGATCAGAAGTGTTGTACATCAAAACTGTTTGATCCACTGCACATCTAATCAGAGGACATAAAATGGTTTGGATCATGCATTACACTGGCATCTCATTCACAAATGCTGATTTATTTCTAGCTAGTAGAGGTGGGTAGTAACACATTTAATTGACTCGAGTAACTTTTTGAGAAAAATGTACTTCTAAGAGTAGTTTAATCAAGCCATACTTGTTGCTTTTGCTTGATTAGATGTGTAAAGAAGAATTTGGTGATTGGTGATGTTGACGTCTGTCATCCTGTACATTACCATGGTGAACAAGAAGGGGCTCAGAGCTGATCCCTGATGTAGTCCCACCCCACTTTGAACTCTTCCGTCACATCAACAGCAGACCTCACCACTGTCTTACAGTCCTTACACATGTCTTGCACCACTTGAACATACTTCTCTGCCACTCCAGACTTCCTCATACAAAGCCACAGTTCCTCTCTGGGCACTCTTCACTTGAAAATATAAGAAAGGCCTGTAATTGTCAACATGGGTCAACCTCAACCATGAAAGACAGAATGTGGGGGGAAAAAAACAGCAAATCACATTGTTTGATTTTTAAAGAACTTATTTGCAAATCATGGTGGAAAAAAAGTATTTGGTCAATACCAAAAGTTCATCTCAATACTTTGTTATGTACCCTTTGTTGGCAATAACGGAGGCCAAACGTTTTCTGTAACTTTTCACAAGCTTTTCACACACTGCTGCTGGTATTTTGGCCCATTCCTCCATGCAGATCTCCTCTAGAGCAGAACACGGACTTTCAACTCCCTCCACAGATTTTCTATGGGGTTGAGATCTGGAGACTGTCTAGGCCAATCCAGGACCTTGAAATGCTTCTCAAGATGCCACTCCTTTGTTGCCTTGGCTGTGTGTTTGGGATCATTGTCATGCTGAAAGACCCGGCCACGTCTCATCTTCAATGCCCTTGCTAATGGAAGGAGATTTTCACTCAAAATCTCTCGATACATGGCCCCATTAATTCTTTCCTTTACACCAGACATGTCCAAAGTCCGGCCCGGGGCCAAATGCGGCCCGTGGTCAAATTCCATCCGGCCCCCAGCCTCTGTCATAAAATTCAATAACGTCTGGCCCACACACAGACTTAATGAAATTGGTCAGCAGCACCGCTACCAGCATATGAAGTAGCTTACACACTAAATGCTGACCCTCATATACCCACTAAAAGGCAGCAGCACTCTAAGCAACATTACCCCTTGTGACCTTTTACTAACAATTTTCTAAAATGGCGATAATCAACAACAACAACAAAAAGAAAGTTGACTGCATTGGCCTATGCTTCAAGGATAGGTGGAAATTTGACTATTTCTTCACTAAAATATGCAACAACTGTGTCTGCCTCATTTGCAAAGAGACAGTCGCTGTTTTTTAAAGAGTTCAATGTGAGGCAATATTACCAAACAAGACACACTGACATGTACAACAAAATTACAGGGAAGATACACAGCGAGAAATTTAAGCAACTTGAAGTTTGCTCACAAGAGCCCGAGAGTCGAAAGAGAACGGCACACAGGCTAGTTGCGAGATTGTTGAAATTATTTTAAAAAATAGTAAAGCAAATGTGACACACAAAATGGCTTGCTAAAATTTGCCTAAATATATTCTATGTAAAGGACTTCAGCCAAAGTCGGCCCCCCACATTTTTACCACACCGAATCTGGCCCCCTTTGCAAAAAGTTTGGACACCCCTGCTTTACACAGATGAGTCGTCCTAGTCCCTTTGCAGAAAACAGCCCCAAAGCATGATGTTTCCACCCTCATGCTTCACAGCGTGTATGGCGTTCTTCGGATGCAATTCAGTATTCTTTCTCCTCCAAACACGAGAACCTGTGTTTCTACCCGGAAGTTCTATTTTGGTTTCATCTGACCATAACACATTCTCCCAGTCCTCCTCTGGATCATCCAAATGCTCTCTAGCGAACTGCAGACGGGCCTGGACGTGTACTGACTTCAGCAGGGTGACACGTCTGGCAGTGCAGGATTTAAGTCCCTGGCGACGCATTGTGTTACTGATAGTAGCCTTTGTTACTGTGGTCCCAGCTCTCTGTAGGTCATTCACTAGGTTCCCCCGTGTGGTTCTGGGATTTTTGCACACGGTTCTTATCATTTTGACGCCACAGGTTGAGATTTTGCATGGAGCCCCAGATCGAGGGAGATTATCAGTGGTCTTGTATGTCTTCCATTTTCTAATAATTGCTCCCACAGTTAATTTCTTTACACAAAGCGAAGAGTAAAGAGTTACAGAAAACGTTTGGCCTCAATTATTGCCAACAAAGGGTACATAACAAAGTATTGAGATGAACTTATGGTATTGACCAAATACTTATTTTCCACCATGATTTGCAAATAAATTCTTTAAAAATCAAACAATGTGATTTTGTGTTTTTTTCCACATTCTGGCTCTCATGGTTGAGGTTTACCCATGTTGACAATTACAGGCCTCTCTAATCTTTTCATGTAGGGGAACTTGCACAATTGGTGGTTGACTAAATACTTATTTGTCCCACTGTATCTGTTAATTTTCAGTTAGTTCCTGTTGATTTTGGGGTATTTTATGAGTCTCTTCAGGAAGTGACCTGGGAATCACCCAAATGAATAGGTAGTGACTCAAACTCAACAGAAAATGACCTGTAAATGCCCTGAAAATCCGACAGAATGACTGTGAACGCTCTGGTTTCGAATGAGCAAACGTTCCCAGTCTAAATGGATTGGGCGTCGAGCACCGTCATTGCAGCCTTAGAGTTAACGGAGATACAATTATGGTGGAAGATTTTGGTAGCAAATTGTTGGTTCTTTTTTTTTTTCAGACATTGACACCTTTTTATACCGATATCTCGATTGCTGGCAGGAGCATATCGATAACCTTTTGGGATGCAAAGTATCACAATACGTATATCACCATTTCGATATTTTTTCACAGCCCTACTTTCCCATATCTTCAGTGTGTGGCTCATCAGCTTTATTCCTCATTAGTTGCCACGTCTTCCTTGTTCTTAAAAATGTGCAACAGCACACTTCTCTTTCGTTCCTAAGGCATCTTCTCACTATCTAAGATCCAGTTGAACAACCCGGTCAGAAATTCTACTGCTACCTATCCTAGACACTTCCATACCTCCACGGGTATATCATCTGTACCTTGAGCCTTTCCACTCTTCATCTTTGCTACTTCCTGGTCCACAACAGTCACATTTTCTGCTCTTCGCTCCCTCTCATTTTCCTCTTTCATCAACTCTTCAAAGTATTCTTTCCATCGCTACTGGCATCTGTCAACACACTTCCATCCATATCCTTTACTACTTTAACCTGCTGCACGTCCTTCCCATCTCTGTCTTTTTGCCTTGCCAACCTGTATAGATCAGTCTCTCCCTCCTTAATGTCTAACCTATAACCCATGCAAGTCTTCGTAAGCCCCTTGTTTGGCCTTTGCTATTTCTAGTTTCACCTTACGCCGTAGTTCCCTCTACTCTTGTCTACTTTCTTCAGTCGCCTGTTCCACTTCTTCTGTAGTGAGAGCAGGGAACAGGTGGGGAGAAACTAAAAGTATGGAGGTTTGCCCCGGAAAGAAGGTAAATGAAGGTTAGCCATTGCAAAACTGTGTAATTGAGGAGGACCTGAGTCATGGGTGTCCAAACCTGTCCTCAAGGGCCGCTGTGGGTCCTGGTTTTTGTTCCTAGCAATCGAGCACAGACAGTTTAACCAATTAAGTTTGTGCCAAAACAAGCAGCACCTGACTGCAGTCAATTGATTACACATGTGAGACACCAGATTGGTGAAAAGATGTCGTCTTGTTTAGTAGGAACGAAATCCAGCACCCACTGCGGCCGTATGTGAAATAATTTGGATACCACTGACCTAAGTGGAAGAGTGAGGCAACAGGGAGAAGAGACCAAGAAGGTGGAGGAATTTAAATATTTAGGCTCAACAGTCCAGCGCAATGGAGTGTGTGGAAAAGAAGTGAAGAAACAGGCTGGAATGGGTGGAGAAACATGTCTGGTGTGATGTATGATAGAAGGGCTTCAGCTAAAATGAAAGGTCTATGTACGTAAATGTCTGGAGACAATGCCACTGAGGAAAAGACAGGAGGCAGAGCTGGAGGTGGCAAAGATGAAGATGCAGAGGTTCTCTTTGGGATTGACCAGGATGGATAGGATCAGGAATGAGCATATCAGAGGGACAGCGCATGTTAAAGGATTTGGAGATAAATTTAGAGAGGCCAGACTGAGATGGTTTGGGCATGCCCAGAGGAGAGAGAGTATATTGGTAAAAGATGCTGAGTTTCCATATGCCAGTCAGGAGGTCTAGAGGATGACCAAAGAGGAGGTTTATGGATGCAGTTAAAGAGGACATGAAGGTAGTTGGTGTGAGAGCATAGGGCAGGCTTAGATGGAAACAACTGTGGCGGCCCCTGAAGGGAAAAGCCGAAATAAAAACAATAAACGCTACTCTTACTGCACTACTTTGGGCTACACTAGAATCGTAACTTTGTTCCTCTTTATTCTACATATTAGATTCTGCTTCGTATTTGCCAGCGGTGCCCACAGACAATGGTTATACCAGATTCATCAATTTCACGTTGCAACAACAATCACACGACTCCATCATACCAATCAGACGTAACAATACAGTCACGTGACCACACACAAGCTTGCAGTCGGAAGTCCTAAGCATTGTAAGCACTTGATTGTTCTTTACACAGAATACTTGTAATTGTGTAAATTTTAGGGATGACTACAGTACATTTACTTGTGTAATGAGTAGAAGTAACGCTACTCTTACTTGTGTAAAGTTTTTGGCTACTCTACCCACCTTTGCTAGTTACACATGGAAAATTTGAGGTTTTCAAACTTAACTGTTAACAACTATTAGGAAAGGAATAGTCACTAGTAAAATCTATTTAAGGCAAATCAAAACTGTGCTCATTTATAATTTGATCCTGCATACGAAAATTTGAGGTTTTCAAACTTAACTGTTAACAACTATTAGGAAAGGAATAGTCACTAGTAAAATCTATTTAAGGCAAATCAAAACTGTGCTCATTTATAATTTGATCCTGCATACGAATTAGCTATAGTCCATCTAGTAAGTAGCTGAAATTCTGAGAGATATCTGAATGCGATATGTAATCTTATTTTGACTCGCCATTGGATTATGTAATTCATTCAACAATTTCCAAACAAAGTGGTCTCAAGAAGAAGCAAAGTCCAGATTTCATTAGCAATCCACCCAATTGATGAGCTAGAACACCTAGCAAAAAGTATGGAATCACCAGTCTATGACGAGCACTCACTCAGACATTTTATCATGGAGAACAAACTCAGATAAAAAGCTTGAAAAAAAAAAAAAAAAAGAATTTGTTGAAAAGCGCAACTCTTTAGCATTCAGAAAGACTAAAAGAAAAGAATTAAAAACATTGTGGTGGTAAGTAAATGTTACTTTTATAGAGCAAGTGCATGGAAATATATATGGAATCACTTCATTCTGAGGAAAAAAATCTGGAATCATGAGAAACAAACAAAGAAATAACAACACATCTCCAGTGTTTAGTAGCACCACCTCTGGCTTATAAAACAGCTTATAAGCAGTCTCTGAGGCATGGACTTTATGAGTATTCTTCATTAATTTGGTGCCAACTCTCTTTGATTGCAGTTGCCAGATCATCCTTGCAGGTTGGAGCTTTGCTGTGGACCATTTTTTTCAATTTCTACCACAGGTTTTCAATAGGGTTGAGATCTGGGCTATTTGCAGGCCATGCCATTAAGTGGATGAGTCTTTCTCCCCTAAATGGCACCAAATTGATGAAGAATTCTCATCAAGTCCATTCCTCAGAGACTGCAAGCTGTCATAAAGCCAGAAGCGATGCTAGTAAATACTCGAGATGTGTTTTGATTGTTGTTTCTTTGTTTGCTTCTCATTTCTCCATTTTTTCCCTCAGAATGGAGTGATTCTATATGCATTTCCCTGCACTTGCTCTATAAATGTAACATTTACTAACCACTACAATGTTTTTGGTTCATTTCTTTTAGTGTTTCTGAATGCTAAAGTGTTGCACTTTTGAACTAATTCATTATTTTTTTTAAGCTTTTTATCTGAGTTTGTTCTCCATGATAAAATGTCTGAATGAGTGCTCATCTGGGACTGGTGATTCCATACTTTTTGCTAGGGGTTGTAGGTGTAAGCTTACCCATTTTCAATGATAGAGTAAGTCGGCCGAACGTTAGGGTTGTCATATGGAGCAGCTCTGCACGATTCAACGAAAAGTTCTGTATTGTTGATGGAGGAGGAGGCTTCTATCTTCATGTAAATCCTCTTTCCTAGGTCATATTCTAGAGGGTATGAGTTTGGACTAATCCTGCTTTGGAATCGGTCATTCGGGTAGAACTCGAATTGATAGGTGAACCTGCCGAAACCCTTTTCCCAAACAATGAACGTCTCTCTGTGTGAGAGGAAAGTCTGGGTCACATTTCCTCGTTTCGGATACTGGCACTCAAAGTCCAATTCCAGTCTGTGTTTCCTGGTGATAAAGTCATCGGGGTCGTCTATAGTTGTTATTTCATTTTTGAAAATAAGGTATGTTTCGTCCTCCTGCAGAGCAAAAAAAGTTACTGATTCAGTTCTCAAAGCCCAAGTTCAAGGAGAATAAAAGGAAATGGTTAAATACATTTCGTTGTTACCTCCAGAAGAGTGCCACAAGAGTTAAGGGGGATGATTCCAACTACATGTGTGCTGTTGGAGTTTGTCTGGAGATTGCACAGAATGTTGCTGGCATCATTGACACGTAGGTTTTCCACATGGATCCCACTGAGTGACGCTTTCTCAACTTCTACTTTCATACTGGACTGATAGCACGTCACCTTGGCTTCAACTGAAAAGGATAGATACTGTATAATTTTCACCTCTTTGTTCCTACAATTTAGCCCTAAACTCAGGGGTGGAAAGTGATGATAATGATACTTAGTAACACTTTATTTGACAGTGGCGTCCTAAGACTGTCATAAAACCGTCATAATGATGACATGACACTGTCATGAGTATGGAACTGCATTCACGTTGTATGCTTCTAAATACTTTTCGCTAATTAATGACTCACCTGTCTTCTTGTTTACATTAATCAGCACACACCTCATTTCAGATTGATAGACTGGATTGGGCCTGCAGACAATTGGTGAGCGCATTAAAATAGTACTGATAATAAAGCCAAAATAATTACGATGACAGAAAATCTCAAATACTGTACTACACATAAAGGAACACTCAAGTCATGTTGATGATTTCTTTCTAAATACATAAAATGTTTGGAGATTGATGCTCAAAATGAGCTAAGACTGAGAAGAACTGAATGCCGAATGTCTGCTCTTGCTTTCCACCACAAAATAAGAACTTGATGCGCTGTCACTGGCTTTCCGCTCAGCACAATTGCAGCTTCTACATTTACTTCGCCATCAAGCTGTGCCCCCAAGTTACAGCCCTCAGTCCCCTAAATACATAATTTCGTGTAGCAGGGGCCGACATTGAATGCATTGTGGTTGGCTTCATTTCTGCCAAGGGTCCGCTGAAAAACATTACATCCGTGTAGCAGCGGGAAAAATGACAACTTCCGTCACCAAAATACATCCGGCCAAGTTCATATGTGTTTTACGTAATGTGGGCTTTGTGTAATTATGCACGGCATAGCAGATGGCGAGCCACGAGCAGCAAGGCAGGGAGCTCCTTCCTTTGACACTGTCCATCAGTAAATGCGTACAGTCAGCGAAGGGTCAGATAAATGTCAAGCGAACTGTTACTGACCGTACGCATTTACTTTTGGCAACTACTGCACGAGGAACCATAATTGCTTGCTTGCTTGCTTCCTGGGGTCGCTGCTAAACGCCGGCCGGCAGTTTCGCTCTCGGAAAGCCCTGCTGATGAAAGAGAGGCTTCCTCTTACATTTACAAAGCCTTGCTGCTGTGGTAAATGAGACGTGGAAACGATTTAAACCAAGTATAATCCACATTGTTGTAAAAAGCTATTGTAACAAGTAGACATTTATGTATACAAGAGACTTGGGCCAGTCTTATTTTTCCTGATTTTGAAGACTTATTAAATATAGTTAGCAATTGTTTTATTTCAGAATTGGCTGGCTGGTTAATAACACTCTTTCTTTGACCCAGTCAAATTATTTATTAAGGCTGACTTCCACTGGAGTGTCCCTTTAATTATTGGTCTTAAATTAGATCAATTTAGACATGTACTCTGTAGATTTTATAATATTAGCGGAGCAATATGTACAATAAGATTTGCACTTAGATTAGTCATTAAATATGATATTTCAAGAGACATTCAAGAAACGTACATATATTTTGGGTGGAAATACTTCTAAAATGGTTCTCATTAGTTTAGAGCAGACATGTCCAAAGGGGCCAAATGCGGCCCGTGGTCAAATTTCATCCGGCCCCCAGCCTCTGTCATAAAATCAATAGCGTCTGGCCCGCACACAGACTTAATAAATTGGTCAGCAGTACTGCTACCAGCATATGAAGTAGTTTGCACACTAAATGCTGCTCCTCATTTACCCACTAAAAGGCAGCAGCACTCTAAGCAACATCAACATACCCCGTGTGACCCTACCCTCCCAATTTTCTAAAATGGCAACAATCAACAACAAAAAATTTGACTGCGACGGCCAACGCTTCAAGGATAGGTGGAAATTGGGAAGATACGTAGTGACAAATTGAATCAACTTGAAGGTAGTTTAATTTTACGCAGCGGTATTTCACAAGAGCCCGAGAGTCGAAAGAAAACGCCACAAAGGCTAATTGCGAGATTGTTGAAATTATTAATTTAAAAAAATAATTAAGCAAATGTGCAGAGTGGCTTGCTAAAATTTGCATAAATATATTGTTCTACGTAAAGGAAGTCAGCCAAGGTCGGCCCCCCAGATTTTTACCACACCAAATCTGGCCCTCTTTGCAAAAAGTTTGGACACCCCCACTTTAGAGTTTTTCTCATTTTAAAAGTCAATTGTCAGCCCGTAAAAGTTGTTATTGTTTTGATTTTGTGTTTACATCAGATGTCCTGCCCATGTTCCACCAATCAGCCATTTACGAGATCAGTTCTTTGTCTCTGTCCAGGTTGCCAGAGCTCTGTTTAGGCTTTGTAAACTAATATTGGAGAAATAAGACAAATATATGAATATACAGTATGTCACAGTGCACTTGTACTAAAAGTACATTTACTAACACTACAAGAACGTGTACTTAATGTTATATTTGTAATTAATTAACTAATCTTCACACTTGTAGTACTGTAGAACTTGTACTACAAGTATGTGTACTTGTGTGGACTTGTACTACAAGTTAACCAACCTGCCCAGCAAAGCTAATTGCGTTTTGTAGTTTCTGATTGAAATGCAACATTGGTATGATAACGGAGCTTGATTCTCCATTGCCAAGCAGTTATCTCACTACCAAAATGGGAAGAAAGGAATTCTGTGAAGTTGGCCCCCCATCATACGCAAATTTATATCAAAATGATGTCAATGGTTTGTGCTACGTTTGTGCTTGTTTGTGCTGTAAAAACACACACACTGTAGGTGAAATGGAACACTGACTTTGTAGTAGCCCAGTAGTAGTACATAAACTATACAGCATGGGCATGTACTGGCACTGTGCACGCCTTGTTTGGAGAAAACGCGTGAGCATGACAAATTTGGACAGAAACGGCTGTTTTTGGATGGGAAAATATAAAAAAGATCAGCACCCCCTGCTGTGAGTAACTTCCAGCGCCCCTGGTGGCTTGAGATGTTAATTTCGAGTGATGACGTGACATGCCATTGGTTAGTGCTACGTTTGCGCTAGTTGTTGGGACACCCCTCTGTTATTGAGAGAGTTGGTACGCTCCGTCCGCCGCGACGCAGGGGTTGCGATTGACGTCATCACTCGAAATGAATATCTTAACTAATTCACTCCCAGCCATTTTTACCGGAGCAAGGCCCTTCACTCCCAGCTGTTTTACTGGATTTTGACTGATTTTGCAAGGCTCACAGAAAATTCTGTTCTATTCTGTTCTATTGCTATATACACATGGAACCCACCAAAAGAAAGATTAGACTCTCTTCTTTCAGCAGAAAATAAAAGTTAGTTCATACAGTATCTTATTCCATTCTTTAGAAATCAGCATTAGAAAATAGCTTAGTTTGTGCAATTTTCCAATTTCTAATGAAAAAACAGAGAAACTGAGCTTTTTGTGAAAGCATACATTTCAAACATAGCTTTGACTTGAACACAACTATTTTGTGCTTTAGTTACATCCCAAACATCTGAATAATGTTTTCCTTTTACAAAATAACATAAACAACAAGACAAATAGAGCTTTTGATCGCAAAGTAACAATTTCTTTACACATAACAAAACTATTGAACAGTTGAACTATTTGCGCACATAACAACGGGGAAGGCTCTCGGCTGCTCCCGGTTAAATGAGGTGGTTCCCAGTAATCTGCTGAGTCCGGATCAAGATCGGTCTCACTTTTTTCCATCATCTCCATCATCTTTATCGTTGGTTTCAACCTCGGGCTCAGGAGTAACGCAACATGAGCTCTGCAGAACGCGTGTGGAACCTGACGCTGTTGTGGCTGTCACCGTCTGTTTCATCAAGATAGATTTTTTTTTATCCTTCTTTGACGATGCTTTCGTTTTCTTTTCAAAACACTCCCTCCAGTGTCGTTTGCCTTTTTTCCCCCGATCGTTCTCCACATTTTTCTCAAATTCTCACACGTCTTCACAAGACCCCTTCAATTTCCATTTCCTGACTATTTTTCTTCACTTCCTTTCTTGGCCCGAGATGAGTTCTTACAAAATGCGCTACTGCCCTCCAGTGGCCAGTTTTATTGCTTTAAAATGAGTTTTGAGCGTTGTGCATTGCAGTTTAGAACCTAGAGATGCCTCTTGTCAAAAAAACAAACAAACATAAAACACGTATAAATATGTTTTCGGGACACTGAAACAATTAAAAATAGAACGTATTTATACGTTTTTGGGAGCAAATGACTTAATATCTAGAAAACGATAGCAGCACGAACGAAAATTTTTACATCACAACCTGGCACAAATGAATGGCACGATTGCGGTTCTGTGCCGCCGCAGATGGGGGGGGGGGGGGGGGGGGGGGTAGCGTGACGCCATCACTCGAAATAATATCTCAAAAGCGATAGCTGCATAAACGAAAATATTTACAGCAGAAAGTATAAACGATTGACACAATTTTTTTTGCCATTTTTAATCAAAATAGGGGGCTAGTTGACCTCAAATTGACCCATAAAATAATTGTAAATATCTCAAAAACGATAGCAGTTGAAACGAAACTTTTTACAGCACGAACGTAGCACAAACGATTGACATCATTTGTATGTAAATTTGCATCTGATGTGGGGTCAACTTCGCAGAAGTGAAAAAAGGGGATGTTGTGCGCTTCAATATTTTGATCCTGGTTACAGTACCATTTTTGGTCACCAATCTTACATATTGCTCCTTTAAAAATACGTGATGATGCCAGTATCTTTACCTCCTTAGTTTTCAGTTACTTACTGACCTGGGGTAATAGTGGGAATAATAGTATAATAATAGTTGGAATTGGAGATGGCAAAATAAGCCTAGGATGAATTACAATATATAAGAATTGCGTTTAAATATTTGCAAACATAACAGTTTCAAACAGAGACTAACCCTGATTCGACAGCAAAACACAGTGGGAAGTGTCCACCTATATCGCCAGGCTTCGGGATCCACCTTATGACGAACTCGTTGTGTGTGGTTCTGTGCTTATTGCTATTCCTTGGTCCACTCATAATGATGTCATGTATTCTGGATGATTACAAAAATGAAACAAACATTTTGTTGTTGTTACCCATGCTCAAAACAGAATGATTAGTCATTGACCTCATAATATATTGACAGGGCACGGGGCCGATTGATAGGGGGCCTGCATCGTTGGCGTGGCCGTCAAAGCCGACCGAGTGGAATCACAGACAAAGAGCTTTTTTCGTTGAAAATTCTGGTGAATAAATGCTTAAATCCCTGTATTCTTTATAGATATGGACGTAAAACAGTCTTGATTCTTGGTTAAGAGCAAAAAAACGTGCTCTTAGCAATTTTTTTACGTAAATATTGCGAACTATAATGCTAGTCAGTAAGCAAAGCGGCCGCCATATGTAAACAAAGAGCTTTTTCTGTTGAAAATTCTGGTAAATAAATGCTAAATCCCTGAATTCTTTATAGATATGGACGTAAAACAGTCTCGATTCTTGGTTAAAAGAAGGAAAAAAAAAAAAAGCAATAAAAAAAAGAAAAACAGGCAGTTAGTATTTATTTTTCGTAAATATGTCAAATGTGCTGCGAGTCTTCAAATGATTGTGGCGGCCCTCTTATTAGAACAAAGAGCTTTTTGCCTTGAAAATTCTTGTGAATAATGCTTAAATCCCTGAATTCTTAAAAGATATGGACATATAACAGTCTCCATTCCAGGCAAAAAACTAAGCAGTTAGCAGTTGTTCCACGTAAATATTGTGAAGTATAAGGCCAATGCTGTTGCGACTAATTTCTCCCATTGATTTTTCACAACGTTTCAAAATGCATGCATTGTAGGAAAATTATAATAATTACCTTGAATCCTTGAACAAATCTCTCCTGAGACAATCCTTCCTGTTTGTATGCAGTACAGCTTTCATAGTTTTCAACCTAAATCCGGCGTTAGATCGCTGCATGTGACCGACTGTTAACAAATGAATCTGAGTGTAGGATGGCCCCCTTCAGGAAAGTGTGACGCAGTGAATAGGGAATATGTCATGTCAATATATTATGAAGTCTCTGGATTAGTCAGGACATTTCATTTTTATCGCATAAATGACAAATATATACAATAAATAACTGGGATTATTTCAGAATTCTTAGCATAAAATGTATGCCAATGATCTCTAATGATCTAAATAAAATTATTCTCCCAGTGTGCAACACCTGATATTTAACCTGCTGGAATAATGATGTTTGTGTCAGAATCCGTGTTGCTGTTGACCTACAGGACTGTGTTTGTGTGTGTTTGGATTAGCTTTATTTCATGTACTGAAATCTGGAGTTCTCTGTATTCCCAATGAAATTCTATGATCAGTCGGTTTCTCTCAATCCCAGCACCGCATTATAAGGCGCTTTCAATGAATGGCCTATGTTAAAACTTTTATCATATACAGTATAAGGCGCACCGCATTCTAAGGTGCATAGAATAGACTAGTGTTTTTCAACCTTTTCTGAGTCACGGCACATTTTTACATTGGAAAAATCTCGCAGCACACCACAAACCAAAAATGTCCCAAACTTACTTACTGAACAGTATATTTGATTATAAAATAATTTCTCAGGATTTATACTTACTCAGTGTGACTTCAGCCTGTTTAGATGAACACAAAGCCGATATCCTGGCAGGAATCTTCTTTACCAGCTCTCAGTCTCTCTTCGTTTTTATTTTTTTTAATATAGCAGTTAGGCTTGAAAAGCTTAGAATTATGAGACAGGGGGACTTTGGCAATGCCTTGTGAAAAAATGCAATATTGGACAATTTCTCGCGGCACACCTGACAATCTCTCACAGCACACGAGTGTGCCGCCGCACACTGGTTGAAAAACAGTGGAATAGGCGCTACAGTAGAGGCTGGGGATACATTATACATCCATTAGCTGGAGCTGCGCTCCGAGTTGCTGGAAGACCTGTTGAGGCTCAATATAGATTCATATATACAGTGCCTTGCAAAAGTATTCGGCCCCCATGAATCTTGCAACCTTTCGCCACATTTCAGGCTTCAAACATAAAGATATGAAATTTAATTTTTTTGTCAAGAATCAACAACAAGTGGGACACAATCGTGAAGTGGAACAACATTTATTGGATGATTTAAACTTTTTTAACAAATAAAAAACTGAGAAGTGGGGCGTGCAATATTATTCGGCCCCTTTACTTTCAGTGCAGCAAACTCACTCCAGAAGTTCAGTGAGGATCTCTGAATGATCCAATGTTGTCCTAAATGACCGATGATGATAAATAGAATCCCATGTGTGTAATCAAGTCTCCGTATAAATGCACCTGCTCTGTGATAGTCTCAGGGTTCTGTTTAAAGTGCAGAGAGCATTATGAAAACCAAGGAACACACCAGGCAGGTCCGAGATACTGTTGTGGAGAAGTTTAAAGCCGGATTTGGATACAAAAAGATTTCCCAAGCTTTAAACATCTCAAGGAGCACTGTGCAAGCCATCATATTGAAATGGAAGGAGCATCAGACCACTGCAAATCTACCAAGACCCGGCCATCCTTCCAAACTTTCTTCTCAGACAAGGAGAAAACTGATCAGAGATGCAGCCAAGAGGCCCATGATCACTCTGGATGAACTGCAGAGATCTACAGCTGAGGTGGGAGAGTCTGTCCATAGGACAACAATCACAAATCTGCACAAATCTGGCCTTTATGGAAGAGTGGCAAGAAGAAAGCCATTTCTCAAAGATATCCATAATAAGTCTCGTTTAAAGTTTGCCACAAGCCACCTGGGAGACACACCAAACATGTGGAAGAAGGTGCTCTGGTCAGATGAAACCAAAATTGAACTTTTTGGCCACAATGCAAAACGATATGTTTGGCGTAAAAGCAAAACAGCTCATCACCCTGAACACACCATCCCCACTGTCAAACATGGTGGTGGCAGCATCATGGTTTGGGCCTGCTTTTCTTCAGCAGGGACAGGGAAGATGGTTAAAATTGATGGGAAGATGGATGCAGCCAAATACAGGAACATTCTGGAAGAAAACCTGTTGGTATCTGCACAAGACCTGAGACTGGGACAGAGATTTATCTTCCAACAGCACAATGATCCAAAACAAAGCCAAATCTACAATGGAATGGTTCAAAAATAAACGTATCCAGGTGTTAGAATGGCCAAGTCAAAGTCCAGACCTGAATCCAATCGAGAATCTGTGGAAAGAGCTGAAGACTGCTGTTCACAAACACTCTCCATCCAACCTCACTGAGCTCGAGCTGTTTTGCAAGGAAGAATGGGCAAGAATGTCAGTCTCTCGATGTGCAAAACTGATAGAAACACACCCCAAGCGACTTGCAGCTGTAATTGGAGCAAAAGGTGGCGCTACAAAGTATTAACGCAAGGGGGTCGAATAATATTGCACGCCCCACTTTTCAGTTTTTTATTTGTTAAAAAAGTTTAAATTATCCCAAAAATTTTGTTCCACTTCACGATTGTGTCCCACTTGTTGTTGATTCTTGACAAAAAAATTAAAATTTTATATCTTTATGTTTGAAGGCTGAAATGTGGCGAAAGGTTGCAAGGTTCAAGGGGGCCGAATACTTTTGCAAGGCACTGTAAGTCTCACTGTCGGCTTTTGAGAAAATTTAAGGCTTTTAGGTGCGCCTTATAGAGCGGAAAATACGGTACTTAAATAATCGATAGCTGCTAACACACATATTTCTCTCTCTGCCTTTTTTTAAAGACGTCTTTTTGGCAGTACCTTACACTCCTGCTTTGCCTCACCTTCTTCCTGGATTTGGGTCTACTTTTTTTTGCTTTTTCCCCAACCATGACATCACGAAACACTTTTAGCGGTTTCACTTACATTGATTGCGTAGCTTTCGCCTTGACTCTGATCTCCACCTCTTTGTTGACCTCTGCATAGATATGTTGTCCATTCTCGGGTGTTGGATGTTGAAAACGTGGTATGTAAAGTCCTTCTTCACATGATGGAATATCAGGGTCCACTGAGATTCCAAAAATGAGTCATTTAAATAAGGCTAAGAATCAGATATTCTGATCATGTTTTATACAGTATACAGGTAGTCCCCGGGTTACGAACGAGCTCCGTTCCTACGCTTGCAACGTAACCCGAATTTCCAAGTAAATCGGGATTGACCCTTTAAGTACCCCTAAATCTCAAAATATGTCTAAAAGCATTGTGCAGTGGTACCTCGGCATACGATCGCTTCAACACACGATCTTTTCGACAGCAAAAATTTGACTAGCCATTTGTTTCTACATCCGACAAAATGCTCAAATACGACTATTTTAGACAGCGCCGCAGTTACTTTGTTTTCCCGCAAGACGAACGCATGGCAGATTTTCTTGAGAGAAATCAACATGGGTTCCAACAATCTCAGTGCAGGTGGTGAATAAAGGTAAAAATGGAGGCTTACTATTGAAATGAAGAAAGACGAGAGACAAATATGAGTGTGGTTTGCACATCCGTGAAATGGCTCAAAATTAAGCCGTAGACGATCTATAATCCTGGTGGTCCTCTTCCGTTCGCCAGTCTTTATAAGTTAAGGTGATAATTATTATTATTGTAACTTCGCCAAAGAAATCGCCAGCTTCCTTAGGTTTTTGATCATTCATTTCAGAACTGCAACACAACATGCCTACTATCCGTCGCAGCTGAACATGTAAAGTGAAAGTAAAACGTCCTTCCTCACTCTGACACGTCAACCACACGGTGCGTTCAGGTAAAACACACAATTATACATCTACCACATTAAAGAGCCCGATTCGTTACATTATTACAGGTATTATTATTGTTACTATTATATTTCATCCCGATTTTTATTCATAATTTATTTGTTTTGCTCTGTGTAATTGCTATTTGCAATATTTGCAGTATTTATTAAGAACTTGTTGTAGGTTTTCAGGCTGTGGAACGAGTTAATGGAATTATAATGTATTCTTATGGGAAAATCCTGCTCAACATTCCACCATTTCGACTTACAAACAAGGCCCTGGAACGAATTAACTTTGTACTATATGTAGAGGTACCACTGTATTTTGTTTAATGATGGAGGATACACTGCCCTTTGGTATCAGCGTTAGGTCTGGCTGGACTGCCACCTTGTAAGACTGAGGAGCAGACTCGTCTGACATGGATAAAGGACAGCTACGCTCTGGTTTGGCCCACATAAGGCTGTAAGTTGTTTCACTTAATACAGGTTTGCGTATGGCGGAAAACACAGACAAGACTGAAAAAGCAGTTTCTGCTCTTGCACCCCACTTTAAAATAAACTGCTGTATTTTAAGCCAAAAGAACTGTTGTGTTTGATAGAACAATATGTATATATAATGCCATAGCAGATTCATAGTGCATTAAGCCCCTGAACTATTTTTAATTTGTCCGTTTTACCCTGGAGACCCCCATTTACAGAAGTCGCGCAACCGCTTTTGTTTCAACCCAGCCATAAAAAGAAGGTCATTATATTTATTAATTAAAATTCATTAATTGAGTTCGAAGATTTAGTAAAAAAAAAAAAAAAAAACGACTTGAAAAAATAATATATTATATTATATTATTATTATTAATAATATTCACTGGCATATTTTAAACTTTTTAGCAAATTACAGCACAATGAAAAAAAAACGTGTCTGTAAATAAATCACGGATATCATACCTCATTTGTTACTGTTGCATTTTTCCGCGATATGTTGGATGATAATCGATCCCAAACAAAGAAAAATTGAAAAAAAAACAAAGTTTAAAAGGGTAAATATTTGAAAAAGAAAATCTCGACCACTCCTTGATGTCTGCAATTTCTGCATCGCGACCCTTGTTATATTACCATGTTTCACCCATAAAATCCCCCAAAAATCCAGCTGTGGCCAATCACAGCTGTGTCTTGACACTCAATGATACATGCTACATGGAGTTGTTGGATCGAAAAGAGGTACAGTGTATCACAAAAGTGAGTACACCCCTCGCATTTCTGCAGATATTTAACTATATCTTTTCAAGTGACAACACTGACAAAATGACACTTTGACACAATGAAAGTAGTCTGTGTGAAACTTATATAATATAGTAAATTTATTTTCCCCTCAAAATACGTCAAAATATAGCCAATAATATCTAAACCCTGGCAACAAAAGTGAGTACACCCCCTAGAAACTACGTGCATCTCTAAATGTCCAAATAGAGTACTGCTTGTCATTTTCCCTTCAAAATGTCATGTGACCCTTTACAGGAGTGCTGTCAGCATTGCTGCAGAGATTGAAGGGGTGGGTGGTCAGCCTGATAGTGCTCAGACCATACGCCGCACTCTACATCAAATTGGTGTGCATGGCTGTCACCCCAGGAGGAAGCTCCTTCTGAAGACGGTACACAAGAAAGCCCGCAAACAGTTTGCTGAAGACATGTCAACAAAGCACATGGATTACTGAAACCATGTCCTATGGTATGATGAGACGGGCGTGCTATTAATGGCTATATTTTGAGTTATTTTGAGGGGGAAATAAATTAACTCTATTCTATAAGCTGCACACAGACTACTTTTTATTGTGTCAAATATTAATTTTGTCAGTGTTGTCCCATGAAAAGATATACTTAAATATCTGCAGAAATGCGAGGGGTGTACTCACTTTTGTGATACACTGTAAGTATGCGATAATATCTTGTTAAAATCATGGCGTCTTTAATTGTGCTCTTTCATGCTCTCACCTCCAGTTAGGGTTTGGCTGTTTAATTTTTTTTTTTTTTTTAATGCTCTCCTGTTTAAAATTTTTCTTCCCCCAGAAAATTGAGATATTAAGCCTTCCAATTATGTATCACGCATGCATATTGGACAATTTTGAAATTTGGCGAAATTGGGGGTGTCAGAGTGGAACTTCAAGTCACCTAAGTGTTTTCTGCCGCATGCATTTCTAATTAAGTTTACAGCTACAGTTTGTGGAGTTATGTATGAGGGATTTTCTATGAGAACTGTAAATACATTAGCATTCATGGCATTTAAGATAGCGGATTTTTGTTAGGCAAATTAGGCTAATTTACTAAATTTACATTTTGATCAGACTAGATGGATGTTTGAACACCACTTGTTTTGTGTCAAGTGTTTGATTGTTAAAATGTGTGTAGTTTTGAACATAAATGTTCAAAATGTGTGTGTGTATGTTACGACAAAAGTGAAAGAAGTAAAAAGTTTCAAAAACTATAGATGCCTTGTTTGCTTTCTGTCAAGCTGAACAACAGAACATGTCATAATAATAAAGTGAAGTAAAAAATAAGAGACTGTGAGGTACTTTTAGGTATAAAAAAAAAACAACAGGAGACAAAATGGCGGACGAGACCCGGAGGACGAGACCCGGCGTTGTAAAGTCGAAATCACGTAGGTCAACTACGTCGTAACCCGGGGACTACCTGTATTCTACTATATTTCCTTCATGTTCGTTACTTTGTTCATTGCCTATTAGCTGCTGGCAATCAGATTCTCAAAACACCTTCTTCCATACATGTAGTCAAACGATGTCAAGCAAAGATTGTCAAAGCATTTCTTCAAAGACTAAGACCATGCTCACCCAATAAGGAGAATTGCAAGGGTAGTTTGCTGAGAGCTAGAGTTCCAAGGTAGAGAGGTTCAGTCGTGGTTGTCATTGCGGCTGTAGGTCGAGGAGTGTTCGTTGGCGATGTTGTGGTTCGGTGCTGCCTTGTAATGGCATGTCTTGATCTTGTAGTCCACAACGCCCAGTTTGTTGTTGTAGGTATCATTGTGTTTGGGGCAGGTCGAGGAGTTGTAGTATGGTGCTGCATTGTAGTGGTTTGTCCTGTTGTTGTCGATCTTGTATTCCACGACCTTGGGTGTGCCTTTGTAGGTCTTCGATGCCACGGTGTGGTTGCTTCTGTTGTCGTCTCAGAGCTTGTAATATTTGATCCTCTAGTTTGCGACCACCAGTATGGGATGGTGGTACTTGTGTTAGTTGTCCACGAAGATGTGTATGGATTAATATACCGCCTCTTTCTCCTGAACATTAGAGGAGATTTGTAGGAATAGGAGCCATCACTATAGGAGAGTGTAATGGGGTGTCTTGGAAAGTCCTCCACTACCAATTCAAATCCAAAAACTCTAGTATCATTATGGGTATTGTTGTAGTACAATGTGCAAGAGTGCTGAAAGGTTTTAAAAACAATTTATAGTTAAACACTCCACTAAACAGTAACATTTGTATTCCATACTGCCCTCGGGTGTCCAACAAACCTGATCCAGGTAAAAGCCTACAGGGTGACTGCACGAGCTGCATTCTCTATTCCTGAGAATTCCATATCTACATCGTACTTGATCTCCATCAGCATCAAAGGCCATTAGCTTGTACCTCCGTGGGCAATTTTGAGGAACCCTTGAGAAAACAAGAAGAAATGATTGCAAATTTGATTCTTTGTAACAAATACAATATATGTTTATACATACAGTATATGTACTTTCTATCATACCATAATAATGGTATTTATTGAATGTTTTGTTGCTTTGCATTTACCGAAGAAAAGGTAGCGTGCCAATAACTGGTGATTTGTTTGGCTTTCCTGTGTCAGATCTTGTACCCAAATCCAGAGCGGTCAGTAGTCTCCAACTATAGAGGTAGTTCCTTGTTGGAATCCAGCAACAGCTTGCTGATCTGAGAAGTTACAAAATATTTATTCATTCATTCATCTTCCATTCCGCAAGGGTCTCATGGTTGTGCTTTAGCCTATCCCAGCTATTTATGGGCAGCAGGAGGATTACTCCCTGAATAGATTAGAAGGCCTGAGCCATTGTGGGCCTATATGTATGGGGGAACTTAAAAATATTCAACTTCACCCATTTAAAAAGATAAAATATATTTGTAATTCACATCATAGATACACATCAAGCATGAGAAACAAAATGTTTAAAAAATCCAGGAAATCACATTGTATGATTTTTAAACGATTTATTCGTGAACATATGTGGCCAATAGGTATTGGGCAGCTAATAAACAGACAAATCCTCTGTCCCTCACAGGCCAGTCACTTGCTCTTTAAGAAGTTATTCTGGCCTCCCCTTTTAACAGTATGAATGGAACCTGTTTGAACTGATTAGATGCATGACCCACAAATTCCACTTGGTGCATGTGCACTGCACTGAGCTGCGTTCCGAACGACCCAACAAATATGTTTGTATTGTAATCAGTACGAAATGGTCCACATGATCCGCTCAGCTCTGATCTTGATCCGCCTCTCCTCTGAGTCTGGCCTCTCTAGTCCGTCAAAACTAAAATACGGACGAGGTCTATTTTCCGTCAACCTGCGGCCAGATCAAGCCCCGCGGCATAGACTTCATTACCTATTGACGTGACACTTCGTCATTCTTTGCGTCACGCCTTATCAAAGGGGGCCGAGCTTCATTTAGTATAGTTAAGCGAAGACAGCACACGCTCATGTCTAAGCTGGATTCAAGCTTGGATTTTTTATGAACTACGAAAGCTATACCGCATACAAACAGGAAGGATTGTCTCAGGAGTGATTTGATCGAGGATTCCAGGTAAATATTATGATTTCTTACCATGTATGCATTTTGAAACGTTGTGAAAAAAAAAAGGGAGAACATGAACCGCTACTGCATCATTCTTTAACATATATACGTAAAATAGATGCGTAACTGCCCGTTTTTTTGCTCTTTTAACAAAGAATCGAGACAGTTTTACGTTTATCTACAAAGAATTCAGAGATTGAAGCATTTATTCGCAGGAATTTTCTTCTTTGTTTACACATAGAGTCGGCTAATTTTCGTAACTGACTAGCGGCTGCTAGCTTCATTCACTAATAGAGTTTATTGTACTTTGACATATATATGTAAAATAAACGCTAACTGCACGGTTTCTTTGCTTTTAACCAAGAATTGAGACTGTTTTACATCCATATCTATGAAGAATTCCTGGATTTAAGCATTTATCAACAAGAATGATAGCCAGAAAAGCTCTGTTTACATCAGGTGGCCGCTAGCCTCATTCACTAATAGAGTAGCATTGTACTTCGACATATTAATTTAAATTAATGCTAACTGCATAGTTTCTTTGCTTTTAGCGGCTGCTAGCTTCATTCACTAATAGAGTTTATTGTACTTTGACATATATCTGTAAAATAAACGCTAACTGCACGGTTTCTTTGCTTTTAACCAAGACTTGAGACTGTTTTACGTCCATATCTATGAAGAATTCCGGAATTTAAGCATTTGTTCACAAGATATGTCGTCAGAAAAGTTCTGTTTACGTCAGGCGGCCGCTAGCCTCTTTTGCTAACAGTATATATTGTACAATGATAATAAATGCTGGTGGTGTTATACTTATATAGCGCTTTTCCACCTTTCAAGGCGCTCAAAGCGCTTTACACTATAATAAAGGGCTATTCTATTCTATTATAAGTTGTGATTATTTATAAAATTTATTAATCATCTATTGACATTATTATTTATAATTGATTCTGCATGTGTTCCTCGAGTATTAAGTTTCTGATGTTAAATTGAGTGATTGAGTTATTAGCTGTTGAAAACTTGCAGTAAATAAAAAAAAAAGAAGTTGAAAACTTATGATATGTTAAATAATGCTATTGATCCTGAAAATATAGGTGATTATCTCTGCATTTGGGGATTTTTGTGCATCTAGTGTAGAATCCGAGACTTTTATAGCCATTTGAAGTTGTGTTATATAAAAAAAAAAAAATCGGGATTTTATAAGGGAACGACTTTGAATTTTTTGATGCCGCTGCTCATGGAGGCTCATATATGGCTAAGTGTTGAGTTAATTATCGAGGGTTGATTGAATATTTGCTTGTGCTCATATATACCTAATACATATTTTTTCTTATTGATATAACCAGTAAATGATTATCGCTTGATATACTAGGTTGTAGAATAATGTTTAAGTGTTATAAAGTGTTAAAGAGGGTCGGGGTGACAACTGCCTCGCTTCATGGCCGCAACATTGCGTAACTAGACCTTCTGGGACATCTTCAGCATCTTACGTCTAGACTTTCGTGGACATCTTCCATTCGAGGACATCTTCCATGGCCGCAGCGTTGCATAACTGAAGTGTCTGGGTCATTCTGACCACTTTATCTAAATGCCCTTGCTTACACACGTGTATTTAATTAGTTCCGCCTACATGCTCACACATAACCGATCAAAATCACATGGGTGTCTCCAGCTTGCTTTCCCCCTCCCTTTCGGGCGGCACCTTTATGTGTTAGGACAAGCCCCCAATAAAAGAAAGAGCAAGGAGTTTAGTTTTAGATCAATTTTGGTGACTAAACAGCGTAATCTAGCATTTCACTGTCTAGTCCCTCCTTGCTCTCCTTGGCCAAGAAAACTGAGTGTCATCTCTCTCTCTTATTTTTGGGTAATTTTACAAATGTCTACCTAGGATCTATTTTTGAACTTGACACTAAGGTAGGTGCCTGTTTTGGTTTTAGGTCTGTAGCAGCTTTGGCTTTGAAAATATTTGAATTTGAAGTTTTTGAAAATAGGCCCCCGTTTCCCGTGTAATGTTATGTCAGGTTATGAAGTCTATGCCTGCGGTTAAGCACGCACCAAACAGGAACTAGAACGGCAGCAATATCGGATCTTTCAAAGTAAATACCGTAATGTATATTCTGAAATGACTTAAGGAAATGACATTTGTTCTAAAACTATTATAGGAATACTGTCAGCGCTGCAATGATGCGTCAGCGCGACTATCGGTGTGTTTGATGTGGCAACGCGACGCTCCAATTGGGTGGGTTACTGACACCACGATTGTATAGAGCAGGGGTCGGCAACCTATGACACGCGTGTCAGCACTGGCACGGGAAGGATTAACCAGTGACACGCGAGCGCATGGCAAAATTAAAAAATACAATGCGCCTGTTTACCAGAAATCAAGACATTTTCAGTTACGCGCCCTGTTACTTAAGGGCTTTACGGGAGCGCCCCTCCCACCCCCTCTGCCTATGGTGTTATATGCAAGCAAAAATGGATTTTGAGCGCACCTCCAGCTCTTCCTCAATTTCTCGACTCCTGCGCTTGTCGTTTTTTTTCTCTGCGCTCTCAATTCATCAAAGGCTACTAACGTGTCACAAAGCCAACCAATCGGAGAGCTGGCTGAAATACACTGTGTTAACAATCTGCACTTGGACCGGCGATTAACGTGACCCGTTGTCGTCGATTCGTCCGGTGCTTACTTCGGAGAGGTGGCAATGCAGTGATGCGGTGGATGGGTTTTTGCCGGAGACTTTTATTCACAAAACAAAAACCAGTGGGATACACAGCCACTTTTCATGGCGCTCTCTGCGCAACTGTCTCTCAACACCTTGCTTCTCTGCCTCTTTTCCTCGCCCAGACGCCCACTTCTTCTACGCTTAACTAGTAAGCCGGTCATATTTTAGGGGACAACGAACTCTTGGGAAGGCCGGTAACAACTGGTTAGCTTGGCTGGTTACTTCTGCTAGCTCTGTTTGTGCCTTGTGTGTCCCACAACAAGTGTCAAACGTCACCACGAGACAAAACATGAAAATTCATGGAAAACAGGGCCAGGGATCACATTAAGGTAGGCGTCTTTTATATTTGTAATATAAAATCTAAAATTGTGCATATTGTGCACTGTTGAACTTGCTAGTGAACAAGACAAAATGTAAGCGTCGGCATTTCTGACTATGAAGGTTAAAACAGCCCACTCTGTACTGTGAGCAACCTGCACTGAAAATCACATCTGTTCCCCTTTTCGATGGAGGTAGATTTGTGTCTTTATTATTCAATCCAAAAAAAAAAAAAGTTGCTTCAATCAAAATATATATTTTCATTCAAAGAAAAAGTCGCTTCATTAAAAAAAAAATGTGTATGAATGCAACATTTTTGAAAACTTTTAAAGTATATTTGAAAACTATTTATCTTTGATTTTTTATTTTTTAAATTTTTTTTATTAAATTTTAGTTAAGTTTTTTTTAATTTTTTTTAATTTAAACTTTTTTGATTGAAGTAATGTAGTTTTGAGTTTGGACCACATTTTGGCTAGGACATTTGTGTCTTTATTATTCAATCCAAAAATAATTTGCTTCAATAAAAAAATATTTTCAAAAGAAAAATCACTTAAATCAAATTTAAAAAAAAAAAATCATAGAAAAAAACGTATTTGAATGCAAAAAAATATTTGGGACTCAGAAATTTGCATTTGAACACTTAATTTTTCATTAAAACTGTTGCACTTATTTTCAAGTTTTGATATTTTCTACAAAATGTATTTATTTTTTAGTTAATTGACAAAGAAGAATGGTAGTTATACGAATTCTATGTATGATTTTTTTCCATTGGAGTAAAATTACAGCTCTGTCAGATATAAAAATTTGGATGTGCGTCATTAATCTTGGTGTGGCACACTGACTGAAAAGAAAATTTGAAAATGGCACTCCACACCAAAAAGGTTGCTGACCCCTGGTATACAGTATGAGGTACAGGACTTGAGTGAGTGCAGGGAAAAAAAACAGTGAAAAGTAAGCTGCCAATTCTTACAAGCGCTACAGTGATGTCAAAAGTGATGTAGGGATGTAGGATGGCAACCATGATTGAGGAGAAAACGAGTGGTCATCCTTCACCAAAACTGGTTCGGCCACTATCAACCCCAACCATCTCTAGAGATGGAAGCAAGGCAGGAGGAACAGACTGAGTACCTTCGGAATCCTACAACGCTGGCTGAAGGAGAGCGTGCTCAGCGGTGCCGCAGACTTGCCATTTGCGGGATTACATTCGATACGATAATTGAACAGGGCCATTTATTATCCAGTGCGCATAATTTATGAATTGACCTTGAACCTATTTTGTTGGAGCTTAATTGTATTATACAATTTCAATAAAGTGATCAAAACACATTTTCACACCATCCATCCATTCATCCATTTTCAACACCGCTTATCCTTGTCAGGGTCGTGTGGTGTTGGATCCAATCCCAGCTGACCTTGGGCACACACACAGAGACAGACAATCATCACGCCGCCACTAAGTGGGAATTGATTCCACAATGCATGTGACAAAGTCAGGCGGACGTTCCATTGCAACTTCAGTGGCTCCAGTCATCAAATCCATAAATAATACTACACATAATCCCCGGGTTACGAACGAGTTCCGTTCCTATGCTGGCGAAGTAACCCGAATATCCACGTAAACCAGAACTAACCCTTTAAGTACCGCTAAATCTCAATATAATTAGACTTAAAGTCCAAAGTATTGTGTTCTGTTTAATGTTGGCGGATACACTGCCCTCTGGTGGCAGCGTTGGGTCTGGCCTAACTGTCGCCTTGAAGGACTGAGGAGCAGACTCGTCTGACATGGCCAAAGGACAGCTGCTCTCTGGTTTGGCCAACATAAGACTGTAAGTTGTTTCAGCTAATGTATGTTTGTGTATGCATTTGTAATTAAGTTTACAGCTACAGTTTGTGGAGTTACATGTGAGCAATTTGCTATGAGAATTGTAAGCATGTTAGCATTTCTTAGCATTTAAGATACTGGACTTTTGTTAGGTAGTTAGGCTAATTTAATCTACAAAATTTACATATTGATCAGACTAGATGGACATTTGAAGACCAATTGCACAATTGCCCTATTTGCAGTCTGTCAAACAGAAAAACTTCCTGTTTAGTGAGGACAGAAAATGTCATGTTAATGAAGTAAAGTAAAATATAAGATACTGTGAGGTAAAATAAAGTACTGCAATGACTGGAGACAAAAATGGCGGACAAAATCTTGTAAATCGAGGACGTTGTAATTCAGGGGACTACCCATATAACATTGTGAAACAAAAAGGGACAAATGACCTCCCAATAAACATATGTATCTCACTCATTGATCATGCGGCTTATATTCTGAAGAATACATTATACATAGAAGTCGTACCGCATAGAGAAAGGTCTGTTGGATGGAACAATTCTTGTCATCACTGTTTCTGCTTCGCACCATTTTCTGTTATAGATTGGAGCGTTGGTGCTGCTGTCAAGTGTGGCTCTTTGCCTATCCAGGTAGCTCTCATATCCACAGTAGCCTTTATAACAATTCATGTGTTGACCGTGGTAACAGCCATCGAAGGTTTCCCTCAAGGTAATGTTCACCTGTGAAAGAAATCCTGTCAATTAATGGAGAAGGCATACTTGTTTGACACAATTTGTTTTATGACGCGAGCTGTTTTCTGGAATAAAATCGTTTTTTATATCTATCTATCTATCTATCTATACACTCGCCAGCCACTTTATTAGGTACACCATGCTAGTAACGGGTTGGACCCCCTTTTTCCTTCAGAGCTGCCTCAATTCTTCGTGGCATAGATTCAACAAGGTGCTGGAAGCATTCCTCAGAGAGTTTGGTCCATATTGACATGATGGCGTCACACAGTTGGTGCAGATTTGTCAGCTGCACATCCATGATGCGAATCTCCCATTCCACCACATCCCAAAGATGCTCTATTGGATTTAGATCTGGTGACTGTGGAGGCCATTAGAGTACAGTGAACTCATTGTCATGTTCAAGAAACCAGTCTATGATGATTCCAGCTTTATGACATGGCGCATTGTCCTGCTGAAAGTAGCCGTCAGAAGTTGGGTACATTGTAGTCATAAAGGGATGGACATGGTCAGCAACAATACTCAGGTAGGCTGTGGCATTCCAACGATGCTCAATTGGTACCAAGGGGCCCAAAGAGTGCCAAGAAAATATTCCCCACACCATTACACCACCACCACCAGCCTGAACCGTTGATACAATGCAGGATGGATCCATGCTTTCATGTTGTTGACGCCAAATTCTGACCCTGCCATCCGAATGTCGCAGCAGAAATCAAGACTCATCAGACCAGGCAACGTTTTTCCAATCTTCCATTGTCCAATTTTGATGAGCTTGTGCAAATTGTAGCCTCGGTTTCCTGTTCTTAGCTGAAGAGGGTGGCACCCGGCGTGGTCTTCTGCTGCTGTAGCCCATCTGCCTCAAAGTTCGACGTACTGTGCGTTCAGAGATGTTCTTCTGCCTACCTTGGTTGTAACGGGTGGTTATTTGAGTCACGGTTGCCTTTCTATCAGCTCGAACCAGTCTGGCCATTCTCCTCTGACCTCTGGCATCAACAAGGCATTTCCGCCCACAGGACTGCCGCTCACTGGATATTTTTTCTTTTTCGGACCATTCTCTGTAAATGCTAGAGCTGGTTGTGCTTGAAAATCCCAGTAGATCAGCAGTTTCTGAAATACTCAGACCAGCCCTTCTGGCACCAACAACCATCCCACGTTCAAAGTCACTCAAATCACCTTTTTTCCCCCTACTGATGCTCAGTTTGAACTGCAGGAGATTGTCTTAAACCATGTCTACATGCCTAAATGCACTTAGTTGCCGCCATGTGATTGGCTGATTAGAAATTAATTGTTAATGAGCAGTTGGACAGGTGTACCTAACAAAGTGGCCGGTGAGTGTATATATTTATATATATTAGGGCTGTCAAAATTATCGCGTTAACGGGCGTTAATCAATTCTTTAAGTTAATCACGTTAAAATATTTGACGCAATTAACGCATGCTCTAAATGACCCGCTTGCACATTGCCTCAAACAGATTACGATGAGGCCTTTTATGGACATTAAGAATGAAGAGAACGCCACCGGCCGCTTGGGGGCAGCGCCGTTCCATACTCATGTTATTTCTTCTAAACGTGGGAGAATCAGTAGTTGTGAGACGTTCATGCTGTATTCACAATGCAATGCAAATTGCTATTTGTGCTCCACACATATTTTGGTAAGTTTTCTTTCTTTTAGTGGCAATTATGTGTCTCTTGGTGTATTTTGGGTAAGATAAGCACAACAAAAATAATATTCCTATCTCTCCCAAAAAAATAATGTTCACAAAAAGAAAAGCACTTCAGTCTATAGTACACTGTAAAACCTGATAAGTTAGTACAACTCAAACCATTTGTGGAAACCGATTGCCAAAAACGATTTAAGTTTATTAACTTAAACAAATCAACTAAACTCAATTCTTTGGTTTAAGTTCAAGTAACTCAAATATTTGTTGTTAAATTAACTTGAGTAAATAAGGTTTATTTGAATCAATCCACTCAGTTAATGAAACTTAACAATAATAAGTGTGTGTCACTCAAATTAATAATTACTACTAATTTATTTAAACTGTTTTAACTGAATTTATCTGAATTAAGTAACACTGACTTAAACAGAATTTCTTTACCTGAATGTTAAAAATGTAGTTATCATTACTGAGTTTTGTTCCACTTAAGTTCTGAGATCAAGGGTTCAATCCCGGGCTTCGGCCTTCCTGTGTGGAGTTTGCATGTTCTCCCCGTGCCTGCGTGGGTTTCCTCCGGGAACTCCGGTTTCCTCCCACATCCCAAAAACATGCATGGTAGGCTGATTGAACACTCTAAATTGCCCGTAGGTATGAGTGTGTGCGTGAATGGTTGTATGTCTCCTTGTGCCCTGCAATTGGCTGGCAACCAGTTCAGGGTGTCCCCTGCCTACTGCCCCGAGTTAGCTGGGTTAGGCTCCAGCACCTCCGCGACCCTCGTGAGGAAAAGCGGCATGGAAAATGAATGAATGAATGAATGAATAAAGTAAATTATTATATTCTAGTTCTGAGAACATGTAGCTACTCAATTCAATTGAGGAAACCGATTGCATTAAAATATTTAAGTTGAATTGACACAATAAAAACTTTAGATATGCCACACAACTTAAACCCTTTATTCAGTTGAAAGCTCAACATTCAAATTGGAACACAAGGTAATTTTCTCTAAATTACAAACGTAAAACGTGTAACAATCTTACATTACCAATGCAAACACAAATTATTATTTTAGAAATGTAACCTTCAACAATTAACTCCTAACCTCTTTACTCCAGCTCATTTTTCAACGCCTGTAACTTAGGTTTGAGCTGCTTTCTCCCATCATCAAGAACTAGGAGGACAACCTGGATGAATTCGAAGAAGCCATTTAGCTTCTCAGGGTAACTCAAATGGAGGGCATATACTAGTCCAAACAAAATTACAACTGAATCAGCCCAAGATCTGTGAGACATTACAACTTGATCCTCAAGAACAATCATCACATGCTGAGTTTCAAAGGGAACTCCTGCAGGCACCTCCTCATCGTTCACCACTGCCACCAGAGCCACTGCCCCCTCCTGGGCTGCTGCCAAATCATCCTGAAAAGAGAATACAATGTTGTAATTAAGCTTAATAAAAGGCTGAAGGAACATCAAAAAAGAAATTCAACGTACTAATGCAGTTTCGTGGTGTTTTGTGATTAAATCTTACATTAACCTAAGAGAATTTATTTCGAGATTTGAAATATTTGGAATACTGGCCATGACAGAGTCGGTAATGTCTCAATAACTGAATTTTAATGGTAGTAGAAAACCCACACAATTTACATTTCCACATAATTTCATCCAAGGTTTTTGAAAGGGGAGGCCGCAAACTCGTTTTTTTTTTTGTCCTGGATTAGGTAGCATTTGATTGCTTACATAAAAGCCAAGTAAAACAATAAAACCACAAGTTGTAGAAGAAGAAAAAACATCCACCTTCTTCAAAAGTACCAAAGTTACCATTTATATGGAGCTAGACGAATTTATTTTACCTTTGTTCTCTCCTGTACTGCACTGCAGTCCTTCGTCGTCTATCTCAGGGGTCCCCAACCTATTCCACAAAGGCCCACTGTGGGTGCAGGATTTCATTCCTACCAAACAAAATGACCACACTTCTTCCCCAATCTGGTGTTTTACAAGTGCAATCAGTTGATTGCAGTCAGGTGTGGCTTGTTTTAGCAGAAGCCTCATTGGGTCAACTGTCTCTGCTGGATTGGCTGGAACAAAAACCAGGACCCACGGTGGGCCTTGAGGACTGGGTTGGAGATCTGCATTCTGCGTAAACCTAGAAAGTTCTCAGGATTCTGATTGGCTGTCGTTTTGGTGCCCGGGAAACGTCTCAGGATTCTGATAGGCGCTTATTTGTTGCCCGGGAAAGTATCGGATTTCATATGCTACGAGTACGTGCAACCTAGCTAGTGCTGGCTAGCGCTGAAGTGTGCAAACTAATCAAACACCACATATCAGCGTTCACGTTACGCACGTCCAATTTGAACAGCCTGGCTACGCTAAGAAAACATTGTCAAAACAGTAAAAATAACCGAAAAAAATTACCGTGTATGTGTGACGATGGCAGCAAATCCTTCCAGTAACTTTGCAACGAAGCGTGTGCTCACGTCACGACTGCCGAACTCCGTTACTCCGCACCAACTGAAAGAGAGTGCAACTGGGCACATCTCACGTTCGCAGCAGTGAGATCTCTGACAAGCTAGTGTAGTCTTCTTCTTTTTTTCGGGCAGTTTACCCCTTGATGAGTAGACTAGTCTTCTTCTTCTTCTTTTAATTTGGTAGGCGGACAGCTGCCAATCTCAGGGCATTTACCACCCTTCCAGGATTGACGAGTGATGTTTACAAAAATTGATTCAGTGGAATACAAGTGTGGGGGGAAAAAGGAAAAAACGAAGGTCGCTGGTGTGCCGTCAGTGATGTCTGCAATTTAATGGTACAAAACAGTCCAAAATTCTGGGCTTGTTTCTGTTTAATAAAGAGTGGAAGCTTTATTTATTCCAGAGTGGGGAAACTCAAAAAATTCTTTTTCCTTTCTCGCATATAAAACCTTTTGTTCTACCAAAATCCAAACGCACAAAAAGAAAGCAAACGTATTACTAATTTAAAAAAAAAAAAAAAAAAAAAACCACAGTTTGAATAGAAGAAATACTTTCTGGGGAAAAAACAATGTTACAACACAATGTTTTTTTTTGTGTGTGTACATGCAAATGTATTTACATTGTTAGTCAAACATATTGGCTGATTGATTTTGTGCTAACATCAAATCTTTGCACTTTGGGAGCTCATCAAGAGCTATTGGATGCATTCTTTAGTTTATTTGTTAATACAGTTTTGGTAACTAAAATAACAGGAAAAGCTGAAAATTGATGAGACAATTTTATTTTGATAGAAGATTAACTTAAAGAAAATTAGTAGATGAAAAAAGAATGAATGATATTACCACTACTTAAATGCTCCAAAACTTCTAATGCACTCAAAGCAACTGAGTTATTGAAACAAATATTCATTTTTGAGTTCTACTTTTTTATGGGAATGAGTGACTCCAACTTTTTTCATAGTTTAAGTTATGTTAACTTATTTATTTTTATTAAGATGTATTGTTCGGTTTTACAGTGTAATGAGGCCCATTCTGACACACAGTTAAACAACAATGCAAAATGAACTGGCATTCCATATCAAAATAGCTATGCAAAATACACGTAAAACTTAGACTTTGGTCACTCTATTTTTATTATTGTTATTTTTATTCTTATTGTTATATTACCTCTACTTTTGATTGAAATTTTTACAAATTTTATTAAAACGAAAACATAAAGAGGGGTTTTAATATAAAATTACTTTAACTTGTAACTATAACAATTATCTTTTAAGAACTACAAGTCTTTCTATCAGTTGATCACTTAACAGAAAGAATGTTAATAATGCCATTTGTGGATTTATTGTTACAATAAACAAATACAGTACTTATGTACAGTATGTTGAATGTATATATCCGTCTTGCCTTATCTTTCCATTCCAACAATAATTTACAGAAAAATATGGCATATTTTAGAGATGGTTTGAACTGCGATAAAATACGATTAATTAATTCTTAATTTTTTGATTATTAATTTTATATATATACATACATATATATATATATACATATATATATATATATATATATGTATATATATATATATATATATATATATATATATACAGTATATACAGTTAATTACAGCTTAAAAATTAATTAATCGTAATTAATTCCAATTCAAACTATCTATAAAATATATCATACTTTTCTGTAAATTAAGACACAAGATGGATATATACATTCAACATACGGTACATAAGTACTGCATTTGTTTATTATAACAATAAATCCACAAGATGGCGTTAACATTATTAACATTCTGTTAAAGCGATCCATGGATAGAAAGACTTGTAGTTCTTCAGATAAATGTTAGTACAAGTTATAGAAATTTTATATTAAAACCCCTCTTAATGTTTTCGTTTTAATAAAATTTGTAAAATTTTCAATCAAAAAATAAACTAGTAGCTCGCCATTGTTGATGTCAATCATTACACAATTCTCATGGGTGCTGAAGCCCATAAAATCAGTCGCACGCAAGCGCTAGCAGAGGGGGACAAAGATCCCCAAAACACAAGTAACAAGTGGACATTGCACTGTGCTGTCATTTTAATCTGTTTGAGCGGGGCATGTGCGTTAATTGTGCCAAATATTTTTACGTGATTAATTTAAAAATTAATTACCGCCCGTTAACGCGATAATTTTGACAGCCTAGTTTAAAGCAATGCATGAAGTGAAATGACAAAAAAAAATCACCAATATCACGTAATTATATTCGGTCACTCACTGTCATTGTTCCATTAGGGTTTTTCTCTGCTATGAATTCGGTGTGTCCTCCAAAATAGTGTGATGCAGACGCTCCTGAGACTAGAAGCATCTGCAGCAGGAGCACTGGTGTGAAAACCATGATGCCCCCAACTTAAGATCACTCTTCTCTCCTAGGTTAGGTGTTAAAATGCACTTGCCACATCCTTATATAGAGACGCAAGACCAAACCTCCCAGTGAATTTGATGTGGCAAATGTACAAGAATGTCCAGTGTGCTTGAGAACAATGGGGTAAAACTGGTTCCAGTGAACAAACTACAAGAAATCCTTTGAGGACTTGGTAACATTGCTCACAGGAACAAAAAAAGGGGGACTAGAGATCTTTAGCACAGTTTCACAAATATAATTTTCATCCATTCATGCATTTATACTCTAAATGTGCAGAATATGTTGAATTGTGTATGTATAGCTAAATTAGGAATAAACAGATCGTTCATCCCGTGAAGCTAAACTTAATATTATAAATGCATAGATGTCATAAATATATGTAGCACTTTTGCATCAATAACTGCATATCAAGGAAACTGAAATACTCCAAGTATTAAAGAGTGAGTTAGTGATTATTCCATATAAGCAGGGCCGGGCCAGCCTATACGTAAACTATGCAGCTGCTTAGGGCCCCTGACTACTTGGGGGCCCCCAATCTGGCAAATGTTTAATATATATTCGCTTTTGTTTACTACAGTTTGCTTTATTTGACTTTTGTGAGTTTTGATACTTGATTACAAGCTTTAAAAAAGTTCTTCCTTAACTTCTTTATTTCCTCTTTTAGAAACAGGTTTGGCACTATCTACTGTAAGTACTGACAATCATTTGGGGTGAGAAGTTTGAAGTATGCAGTGCAAAAAAATCTGATTAATATACAAAATATGGACGTATGGGTTGGATTGCATGTATGGGTTTCACAGTACACTGTGACGAAATGGTGGGCCAAAAATATGGGCCCCTTTGCATTATTTTGCTTAGGGCCCCCAAATGGCCTGGGCCGGCCCTGCATATAAGTGTCTTGAAATTATCTCCTTGTGTGAACTCTTCCCACAATGAGCCACTATGTTGAATAACAATGACTCACCTAAAATTGATGTTTAGATAATCTCTAACAGCATTATCTTATTTGTTGTTGTTGTTGTTTTTTGTTTTGATAGCGTTGAACTGAATACCCACTGCTCACTCTTTAACAATCACAAGCACTAAACAAACCAAATAGCAAATCCTCAGCATGCGCTACAATACAATTCATTTTTGAAGTGCAAAGAAAATGCCATTGACCTTTAAATGCGTAAGCGGGATTTAAGGCTGCATTATAATGCATCATGATCCTAAATTTTTGCCTGTCACTGAAGTTATCATCTAATCCAAACTGCACAAACAAATAAAGAAACTGGTTAATCTAATGTTGATGGACTCAACGGGGATTTTCTGGGGTATGTAATGTTAAGGAGGGTGGTGAAGGAAAGGCACACATCACTGCGTAACTGGTTATATGACAAATGATGACAAACAAGGCAGAGCTACAACTCTAAAAACAACCATTTGACCTTTGTTTTATCGATGCTGAATTTAATCACACATAATTTCATCGAAGTTATTCAAACCAAACAACAGCGTAGGTTTGCATATGGATGGTAGAGACATACATTGCTGGCCAAAAGTATTGGAACCCCTGCAATTCTGTCAGATAATGCTCAGTTTCTCCAAGAAAATGATTGAAACTACAAACGCTTTGGTAGTAATATCTTCATTTATTTTGCTTGCAATAAAAAAAAAAAAAAAAAAAAAAGAGAATGGAAAAAAAATTAAATCATGATCATTTTACACAAAACTCCAAAAATGGGCTGGACAAAAGTACTGGCAACCTCAGCCTAATACTTGGTAGTACAACCTTTAGACAAAATAACTGCGGACAAACGCTTCCGGTGTCCATCACTGAGTTTCTTACAATACTTTACTGGAATTTTAGACCATTCTTCTTTGGCCAACTGCTCCGGGACTCTGAGATCTGAAGGGTTTCTTCTCCAAACTGCCATTTTCAGATCTCTCCACAGGATTCAGGTCTGGACTCATTGCTGGCCACTTTAGAAGCAGGCATGCAAACCTGCCACCTTTCGGCGAAATTTCGCCGTTTTGAAATCAAAATGGGTAATTCTTCTGAATCACGTAGATCCGAGGAGAAAAAAATGGGACTTGTCCTGGCAACGAGCGAGTGAAACCAGTAACTTCAAAACCGTAGTCCACGCTCAAAACGACACTCTAGTCCTGGGGTCCCCATCTGCCGGGCCGTGGACCGGTTCCAGTGCACATTTGCTACCGGGCCGCACAGAAATAATAATTTAGTAACGACCGCATTCTGGCCGAATTAACCCTGTGCCCCTGCTTAACACACCAATATCCCTGTCTACTGTAGATATAATACTACGGGATAGATAAGAATGTCGTCATAGAAATCCATTGAATGGACTGCTAGAAGTACATCTTGTTTGTGCATATAATATATCTATGTGCGCTTGTCCTCGATAATAACGTATTACTAGGCCGCGGGCGCAGTACATTAATAAATAAATAAATAATAATAAAATAAATAATTAAATAATTAGCCACCACACGAGTGAAGATGACTGGAAAACAGACGTCTTTGGAGATATTTTTATGGCGAAAAGGGCACCTGACGAAACTACAACCTCGAAGACCCACGAACGGCGAAGGAGTGGATTTGTGACCGTTTGTGAATAAACCGAATGATTCGAGCATGTCTGTGCAACAGGAGGATCAACTTGTAGATATCGCAAATGACGGCGACCTTATTAAACATACATTTGAGACAACAACTCTACCGAGATTCTGGATTAAAGTCATTCCGGAATATCCTGACATCGCTACGAGAGCATTGAAAACCTTGCTACAATTTCCAACATCGTATTTTTGTGAAGCGGGCTTCTTAATTAATGCTTAACTACAAGGCGAAGTCCTTAATGGTGAGAGCGGGGTGCAGTTTTTGTGAGCAGCTAACATGGCAGGATGGATCTGTGGAGAACTTTTCTGCAAGTCCTTCCATGATCAAACGTAAGTTAATATTCCTTTCTTTCAAGAAAGTTTGTGTAGTGTTTACTTTGGAATCGCTGCATTTGCGCATTTTGCGGCTACGTTTAACGTTACTCACATGCGCAGAACCACATCGTTGCAGTTTTTGATGGGTTGCAAAATTTGTCAGAACACCGGTCCGTGAAAAAAAGACCCAAATAACACAAGTCAGTGGTGCAAAGTCACTCCTGCTCTAGCCCGATGACCTAGACCTATCACTGCCACTCTCTTCTCGTGACAACAAATGACTGACAATAGTGAGAGACGGAAGTACAGCTGTTTTCCGCTTAATGCAAATGGGACATACTGTATATTTTATAATTTAAATTTTGAATAATTTGCTACTTAATGCGTGTTATATGTTCTTATTTCAGGATGAGAGATTTAGACTTGTATATATTAAATTATTATGTACTGTGTTGAATTCGAGATGTCTCCGGTTGCACTATGAAATGCCCTTTTCCGCGCATGCCGTGTGTCCATGTTACTTTGTCACCTTTTTCACCCCTAACCAATTTGCATGCCTGAGTAGTCTCCAGTGTTTTCTCTCAAAACATTTTCTAGTGGTTTTTGAAGTGTGTTTTGGGTCATTGTCCTGCTGGAAGACCCTTGACCCCTGAGCTTTCTCAGAGTGGGCCCTACATATTGATGTAAAATTTGTTGTTAGTCATCAGACTTAAAGTGCATGTGACACGAAAAATCATGTTTATTTCATAATACACGCTGTATTTTATGCTCCTGAATGATATGGACCGCTTGGATGTGGTGGAAGTGATGGCTATATTTATTTAGTTTTTTGAAGCCCGCGCCATGTCTTGCATTGAGGAGGAGGGCGCTGTGACGTGTACGTGTGAAGGCGTCCTCTTCCCTATACAGCGTACTGTTGTGTATGAGGACGAAGGATTCAGCTGATTTTGCGGATTAATACGTTTATTTTTGGCATCACGCCAGCCAAACGCCTGCAGAAAAATCATTCTGTATGAGGAAGAGGCGTATGCGCCTTTTTGGAGTTTCAAAAGGTTCCCATTCACCGTGGACATTGGCCAAAACAAGTCCGACTACTGTGGAACCATTGGACTTACGAGGAAGTGAGTAAACATCTTGTTTTATATTATGTCAAATACGAATACAGCGATTACAAAGTAAACACTTCAAACTTTCTTTAAATAAAGGACTACTTACGTTTGATCATTGATAGGCATTAGCATGGCACATAATGGCACATTAGCTGCACGTTAGCTTCACAACAACTGCAGTCGCCCTCCTCCGGGGAACGAAAAAATTGCTCTCCGCCGGGCGGTTTGCCAATCCACAAAGACAATCGACGACGCAGTCGTCATGTCAAATAATCCGGGCTAGTTATGTGTGATTTTCCGCTTCGAATACTTTGCAACATCACTCGGTTTGGGTTAGCATGTCGGCTAGCTATCACGCCTCTTGCTTTGTTTACATTCTCCGAAGCCGGGGAAGGGAAATGACATATGTCCGATTTAGGTGTCATAAAATATCGTTCGGGAGGTGCGATAGTAAAGGTGAAGTCGACAGTTTTGACCATTATGGAGTAATTTTTCCATGTCGTCCTGAATAAGTGCATTTTTATTATTTCATATTCCATTTAGCACAAGACTGTTATTTTTCATGACCATGTCATTTATTTAGCAATTGGGGAAAATACTTGGATAAAAAGAATATCCTTTAAAAATATTGAAGTAAAGAGACAGAAACAATGACATTTTGCAGCTCTCTTCGTCGCGTTTTCCTCGTTCTGAATAATTCCCCCTCAATGGGCTGAATAGTAAAACCAATGAGCCCAGTCTCTCGCTGACGTCATCCACCTGTTGGGGACGCTAAAGCCCTATAAGGTTAGGCTAACAGGCAGATTAAAAAAATAATTTCTCGTCATCTGCGCTTTGCTAAATTGTTGTATATAGTCGAATCGTCTCAAAATATGATTGTAATTCACATAATAATGCCATTTAAGACTTTTTTTCTCCTGTTGTATGCTGTTTAATAATGCCATGCACACAGTCAAGCAGACCAGTGCCAGAGGAAGAAAATCAAACCCAAAACATCAGGGAACCTAACGCAATGTTTGACAGTGGGGACCGTGTTCTTTTCTTTGAAGGTCTCGTTTTTTTCCCTGTAAACTCAATGTAGATGCCTTTCCAAAAAAGCTCTACTTTTGTCTCATCTGACCAGAGAACATTCTTCCAAAATGTTTTTGGGTTTGTCAGTTAGGTTTTGGCAAACTCCAACCTGGCTTTTTTTATGTCTCTGGGTCAGAAGTGGGGTCTTCCTGGGTATCCTACCATAGAGTCCCTTTTCATTCAGACGCCGATGGATAGTATGAGCTGACACCAGGGGTCGCGTTAACCGAATATTTTCCGTCGTTGACCGGTTTTTTAAAACGGTGACGGAAAAAACTGAAGTCCATCCGTCATTTTGACAGGTTGCAATTCACACCCCAGACCACAGGGTGGCGAGTGGGCATATTAATTAGCTATTGTCTCTCTTGATGCATGACGTCGTTGGCCTTACTCGGAAAAATGTCAAGGCAACTGAGTGTTTGCCTGGCACGGCCAGACTGTTCTCCCTGTATTTTTCAAACACTGAGAGAAAAGTCTGGGACACAGCCTCTCGAGTAGGTACCAAACCAATCGACAAATCAGATTTGTTTATTTGCGTGATGTGTTCTTCATGAGCAATGTCACTCTTGTGCGCCGAAAGTTGTCTCTACAACAACACGGATGGCGAACGGGACAGCCGAGAATATGTTCCAATCCGGGGTAAATTCAGTTTTGAATGAGCTAAAACACATTGACACGAGACATTGACAACAGTCTGTCTCGCGCTAGCCATGTTGAATAAACTCCGTTCTCCTCGTATGTTTACCTCCGCGCGCAAGTCCCTCGTCCTGCCCTCGTCGCTTTGCTAACGGCACGTCTGCCCGTCGCTGATTGGTGCACTCCGCTGTCTGTTTGCCTCTTGTTAAGCTTGTTCGGACAGAATATTAATTAAAAATGAATGAGAACTAAATACTATTGAATATGTCATTATTATCATTTTAAAAATGTAAGTGACGGGTAAAAATAGATTATGACTGGATTTTTATGACACTGTCAGTCAAAATGACAGATAACGAAAAAGTCTAGCGCAACCTCTGGCTGACACTGTTGTACCCTCGGACTGGTGGACAGCTTGAACTTTGTATGTTAGTCAAGCTTCTTGATCCACCATCCGCACAATATTTCATTGAACTCTCTCGTCAATTTTTCATTCCGTCCACAACTAGGGAGGTTAGCCACAGTGCCACAGATTGTCTTTTTATATTTTGTAAGGATAGAATTGACCCTACCATTATTAAATGAATTATTTTCATTATGTTCAGACTTGCATATCCCCCTTTTCACTTACTGAATGTGCCGGTCAAGTTTTTCCCTCAAACGTACATTTGATTGGCTGATGACTTGAATACACACACATATGCGCATCCACACAGTCCCGACAGAAATACAACATGTCAACAACATGCCGCCTCCTTTGAAGATTCTGAAGACAAGGGATATTAGAAGTGTTTTTCGGCCAACAGTAGCCACTGCTAATAATGTAAAAAGATGCCAATGTTGTGGAGGTGGATGAGACACCACCCATTTTGCTAGTGAAAGTCTGACCTGCATCAGAGTTAGCACCATAACATTAAACTGGGTGAATTTGCTAAACTGCAAAACTCAAGTAGGAAGCTGCTGAGAGAGAATTGTCTTCCTGTATATGATTTCTACTGTTAACATTATTTAAACTGTGAAGAATGTAGTGTTCCCATGAGCTCACCACCTGTGGGAGGGGCCAAAGGGGTTGGGTGCGTAGAGAGTTGGGCGGCAGCCAAAGGCGGGGGCCTTGGCGGTCCAACCCCAACTGCAGAAGCTAACTCTTGGGACATGGAATGTCACCTCTCTGGCAGGGAAGGTGCCTGAGCTGGTGGGTGAGGCAGAGAATTTCCAACTAGATATCGTCGGACTCTCCTCCACACACAGCTTGGGTTCTGGTACCAATCCTCTCAAGAGGGGTTGGACTCTCTTCCACTCTGGAGTTGCCCATGGTGAGAGGCGCTGAGTAGGTGTGGGCATACTTATTGCCCCCTGGCTTGGTGCCTGTACGTTGGGGTTTACCCCGGTAGACGAGAGGGTAGCCTCCCTCCACCTTCAGGTGGGGGGACGGGTTCTGACTGTTGTTTGCGCTTACGGACCGAACAGCAGCTCAGAATACCCACCCTTTTTGGAATCCTTGGAGGGTGTGCTGGAGAGCGCCCTCTCTGGGGACTCCCTCGTTCTACTGGGGGACTTCAACACTCACGTGGGCAGTGACAGTGAGACCTGGAGGAGCATGATTGGGAGGAACGCCCCCCCGATCAGAACCCGAGTGGTGTTCTGTTATTGGACTTCTGTGCTCGTAACGGTTTGTCAATAACGAACACCATGTTCAAACATAGGGGTGTCCATATGTGCCCTTGGCACTAGGACACCCTAGGCCGCAGTTCAATGATCGACTTTGTAATCGTGTCATCGGACTTGCGGCCACATGTTTTGGACACTCGGGTGAAGAGGGGCGGAGCTGTCAACTGATCACCACCTGGTGGTGTGTTGGCTCCGATGGTGGGGGAAGTTGCTGGCCAGACCTGGCAGGCCCAAACGAATTGTGAGGGTCTGCTGGGAACGTCTGGCAGAATCCCCTGTCAGAAAGAGTTTCAACACCCACTTCCGGCAGAACTTCTCCCTTGTCCCAGGGGAGGTGGGGGACATTGAGTCCGAGTGGGCCATGTTCCGCACCTCCATTGTTGAGGCGGCCGATCGGAGCTGTGGCCGTAAGGTGGTTGGTGCCTGTCGTGGCGGCAATTCCCGAAATCGCTGGTGGACACCAGCGGTAAGGGATGCTGTCAAGCTGAAGAAGGAGGCCTATCGGCCTTTTTGGCCTGTGGGACTCCGGAGGCAGCTGACAGGTATCGGCTGGCCAAGCGGACTGCGGCTTCGGCGGTCGCCGAGGCAAAAACTTGGACATGGGAGGAGTTCGTCGAGGCCATGGAAAGCGACTTTCGGACGGCTTCGAGGAAATTCTGGTCCACCATCCGGCGTCTGAGGAGAGGAAAGCAGTGCACCATTAACACTGTGCATAGTGAAGATGGTGTACTGCTGACCTCGGCTCGGGACGTCGTGAGTCGGTGGGAAGAATACTTCGAAGCCCTCCTCAATTCCACCGACACGCCTTCCTTTGAGGAAGCTGAGTCCGGGGACTCTGAGGTGGGCTCTTCCATCTCTGGGGTTGAAGTCACTGAGGTGGTTGGTAAACTCCTTGGTGGCAAGGCCCCGGGGGTTGATGAGATCCGCCCGGAGTTCCTAAAGGCACTGGATGTTGTAAGGCTGTCATGGCTGACACGCCTCTACAACATCGCGTGGACATCGGGGACAGTGCCTCTGGATTGGCAGACCGGGGTGGAGGGGGACCAGAGGGTGTGTTCCAATTATAGAGGGATCACACTTCTCAGCCTCCCCGGTAAAGTTTACTCAGGGGTGCTGGAGAGGAGGGTCCGTCGGGAAGTCGAATCTCGGATTCAGGAGAAGCAGTGTGGCTTTCGCCCCGGCCGTGGAACAGTGGACCAGCTCTACACCCTCGGCAGGGTCCTCGAGGGTGCATGGGAGTTCGCCCAACCAGTCTACATGTGTTTTATGGATTTGGAGAAGATGTTCCACCGTGTGCCTAGGGGACTCCTGTGGAGGGTGCTCCGGGAGTATGGGGTACCGAGCCCCTTGGTAAGGGCTGTTCGGTCCCTGTACGACCGGTGTCAGAGTCTGGTCCGCATTGCCGGCAGTAAGTCGAATTACTTCCCAGTGAGGATTGGACTCTGCCAAGGCTGCCCTTTGTCAGCGATTCTGTTCATAATTTATATGGACAGAATTTCTAGGCACAGCCGAAGCGTTGAGGGTGTCCGGTTTGGTGGCCTCAGCATCGCATCTCTGCTTTTTGCAGATGATGTGGTGCTGTTGGCTTCATCAAGCCGTGACCTCCAACTCTCACTGGGGCGGTTCGCAGCCGAGTGTGAAGCGGTTGGGATGAAGATCAGCACCTCCAAATCCGAGACCATGGTCCTCAGCCGGAAAAGGGTGGCATGCCCTCTCCGGGTCGGGAATGAGATCCTGCCCCAAGTGGAGGAGTGGAGGGTCTTTTTCACGAGTGAGGGTAGGAGGGAGTGGGAGATTGACAGGCGGATCGGTGCAGCATCTGCAGTGATGTGGACTCTGCACCGGTCCGTTGTGGTGAAGAAGGAGCTGAGCCAAAAGGCAAAGCTCTCGATTTACCGGTCGATCTACGTTCCTACCCACACCTATGGTCACGAGCTGTGGGTCAAAGAACAAGATCCCGGATACAAGCGGCCGAAATGAGTTTCCTCCGCAGGGTGTCCAGGCTCTCCCTTAGAGATAGGGTGAGAAGCTCGGTCACCCGGGAGGGGCTTCGTGTCGAGCCGCTACTCCTCTGCGTTGAGAGGAGCCAATTGAGGTGGCTCGGGCATCTGGTTCGGATGCCTCCTGGATGCCTCCCTGGAGAGGTGTTCTGGACATGTCCCACCGGCGGGAGGATCCGGGGTCGACCCAAGACATGCTGGAGAGACTATGTCGCTTGGCTGGCCTGGGAACGCCTTGGAATCCCACCAGAGGAGCTGGCTGAAGTGGCTGGGGAGAGGGAAGTCTGGGCTTCCCTGCTGAAGCTGCTGCCGACCCCGGACTAAGCGGAAGATGATGGATGGATGGAACAATGTAGTGAACAAAGATTTACCCACTTCTCCGAAATCTTCATTTTTATTTTATTTATGTGGTCTTAAAGCAGCCAAAAGATGCTTGAATGTGACGTCAGTGGGCTAATGATCTTCAGTATACAGCCAATACTACAGTATGCAGAACAACTGCAGATTCAGCTGCTGTTACAGTATATTTCGTTTATTTTTCGCATCACGCCAACCCAATGTGCTGCAAGCTTTTGTTGCTGCACCAGGGAGAGGCATGTGAGCCTTTTTGGGTTTCAAAAAGTTCCTGTTCACGGTGGATAATATCCAAAACAAGTCCGGCAACTGTGGGACCGTTAGACCAACGAGGAAGTCAGTAAGTTTTTATATTATGTCAAATACCGGGATCATGGATTCAGATTCAGAACATTTATTGTCATTGTTACAAAAGCACAACAAAACTTTGCTTGGAGCATCCATACAGTTAAGTGCAAAACCCATGGCCGTTCCTGACTGATTTGGTACCTAAGGCAACAAATTTGTTGCCCCAATCCCCCCCCCCCCCCCCAACACATGTTTAATCAGTCACACTGAAAAAGCACATGATCACTTTGTAATTTATTGTATAAAAAATACAACAACGAACAAATGCAGAAATCAAAAGCAAAATGCTGTAGTAACTATTCAAAAGCACTCCATAAACAAACATAAATTATTAAAATAAATTACAATTGTTATTACAATATGATTAACACCCACCCGCACAAACCTACATAAAGACACACAGAACACTTTAAAATAAAACTTTTTTATTTTTTATTTTACCTTGACCTTGTTGAAATTCGGCCCCCCGGCCCAGACGCACCCGGGGACAGCACCAGCCAAAACAAGTGCCGATCAGCCGACGCTGCCCCCGCGCGCGCCGACCGGGAAGGCAGAACTCCGCGCGTTCTCTTATTTTAACCCTTTGTACTGACTCCATGTTTCAAAAGCTTGAAGAACACTCACCGAAAACAGGTTGACAATTTATTCGTCGACAATGGTAAAAACAAGGCAAAAACAGACGACGGAGGGACAATTCTGGATCCAAAACAAGGCTACATGTTTCCGAGCAGAAAAAATCTGTGTTATCTCAGTGTCCAGTCTTTTTAAAGTCTTTGCTGAGGCGGGCCTTGTCGAAGGCGTTTCTGGGCGTTGCTTTTGGGTCATCCCCTCTGTGGCCGGTTTTGGGCGGCTTAGGTTCGTGCGCGGATTGGGACGCCCGCTATCAACTTTGCTGTCCGGGCTGGTTGTACTTGTGTTAGGACAAAGCGCTTTGTCCTTGGAGTTTGCTGGGATAGCTGATTGCACGAGTTGGTGCGTCAATCTTGTGATAAGACAGCATTGTGTATCTCTTCTATTTCTTCTCATTAAACTATGGTGTGCTATTTATTTTATATTAGTAGTGAAGTCCTACCGTAAATATGAAAATGATACTATTTCCTGATAAATTATATTAAGTGTGTTAGAGTAATGCAAACAGTTAGACGGTGCCTGTACCATATGTATGTGTTAGACTATATACAGTGCCTTGCAAAAGTATTCGGCCCCCTTGAATCTTGCAACCTTTCGCCACATTTCAGGCTTCAAACATAAAGATATGAAATTTAATTTTTTTGTCAAGAATCAACAACAAGTGGGACACAATCGTGAAGTGGAACAACATTTATTGGATAATTTAAACTTTTTTAACAAATAAAAAACTAAAAAGTGGGGCGTGCAATATTATTCGGCCCCTTTACTGCTTTTCTTCAGCAGGGACAGGGAAGATGGTTAAAATTGACGGGAAGATGGATGCAGCCAAATACAGGAACATTCTGGAAGAAAACCTGTTGGTATCTGCACAAGACCTGAGACTGGGACGGAGATTTATCTTCCAACAGGACAATGATCCAAAACATAAAGCCAAATCTACAATGGAATGGTTCAAAAATAAACGTATCCAGGTGTTAGAATGGCCAAGTCAAAGTCCAGACCTGTATCCAATCGAGAATCTGTGGAAAGAGCTAAAGACTGCTGTTCACAAACACTCTCCATCCAACCTCACTGAGCTCGAGCTGTTTTGCAAGGAAGAATGGGCTAGAATGTCAGTTTCTTGATGTGCAAAACTGATAGAAACATACCCCAAGCGACATGCAGCTGTAATTGGAGCAAAAGGTGGCGCTACAAAGTATCAACGCAAGGGGGCCGAATAATATTGCACGCCCCACTTTTCAGTTTTTTATCTGTTAAAAAAGTTTAAATTATCCAATAAATTTTGTTCCACTTCACGATTGTGTCCCACTTGTTGTTGATTCTTGACAAAAAATTAAAATTTTATATCTTTATGTTTGAAGCCTGAAATGTGGCGAAAGGTTGCAAGTTTCAAGGGGGCCGAATACTTTTGCAAGGCACTTTATGTGTTAGACTAATGCAAACAATTATATTGCGTGTGCGATGACGATATCGTTTCTCCTTCAACCTATAACCTTACTGGCTGTGTTTTCAGTGATGCAAAAGCATTTATTGCCCAATCATATGACAGCTGTTTTGGAAGGTTCACTTCCTTCTCCACTGGCAGTTTATGTGTGGGAAGGTACTGGACTTGGTGCTGATGTGGATAAGTTGGCTGTAAAAGATGCCCAGGGATGTACAGAGGTGGAAGGAAAATATTTCAGAAGAGCATCTACAAAGAGAATAAAGTGCATTGTTACATTAGATTAGTCAAATAGCTGTTGATTGTGAAACCAGCATGACATAACCATAATAGCCCCTAAATTCTTGCACCCTACTGTACCTGTCTACTGGATCCGGCCACTATTTTTGACGGGCACAGTTAAAAGAAAATACATTCTTGAAGCACTGCAACTACACAGGACTATCCAATAGTAATTAAATTAATTAAATAACATATAAAAGCAATATATATATATATATATATATATATATATATATATATATATATATATATATATATATATATATATATATATATATATATATATATATATATATATATATATATTTTTTTTTTTTTTTTTTTTTTTATTTTTTTTTTACATGAACTGGATTGCCATTTCAATGAATTAATGACACATTTAATAACAAATGTTTTCATTTAGATTCATGGCACCTTTAGTCATTATACCACAGAACTGTGAAATTATTGAGTGCATATTTAAGGATGTGTTTATTTAATTAACCTTGGCACTTTTAAGCAAGGCACATTTTATTTGAAAAGCACAATTTAACACAAGGTAAAAGTGGTTCACATCACATGAAAATCAGCAAGGCAATTTTAGTCCCCCATACACTTTGTCCAACTTTCTCTAAAATGGGAGGGGGAGTAAATTTAACTGAAACCAATTCACATCTGGCTGAATACTGAAAATACTTCTGAAACAACAGTTTGGCTAATGATACAGTATAATTTAGCTTTAGCAGTATGTCACATAAACTATGTAAATAACCGCTAGCTTGCAGTTGCGCTAAGTATACGTGTTTATCCCTTTGAAAAAAGATTTGTTCATCACAACAAACCTCTTTTTTCACGTTTACGCTCATCTTTTTCCTTTTTCTTCTTTCTAAAATGCGACCTGGAGGGCTTTTGTCTTTTCATGACGTCGACTCGTCACCGTAACGTCGCTCAATTGCGGAGGCTAAAAATAGCACCTTAGACTACACTGTAAAAAATTTCAGTGTAAAATAACGGTAAAGAGCTGGCAGCACGGTTGCCATTTATATACTGTTATTTTACAGTCTTGGTAATGTAAAAATGTTTCACAGGAATAGTCAATTATCCAGAAAAACTGTTGATTCCTGTATTTATAGAAAATACAGTAAAAATCTGTCAGCAGGATTGCCATTACCAGACTGTTATTTTACAGTCTTGGTAATGTAAAAATGTTTCACAGGAATAGTCAATTATCCAGAAAAATGGTTGATTCCTGTATTTATAGAAAATACAGTATAAATCAGTCAGCAGGACTGCCATTACCAGACTTATTTTAGTCTTGGTAATGTAAAAATATTTAACAGTAGTCTAATCCGGGAAAACTGTCTACTCCTGTATTACCAGAATTCACAGTAAAGAGCAGGTAACTGAGGAGCTGCAGTGCGCTGCGTTTTTAACAATATACTGTGTTTTAACGGTATTTCAGAAAATGAATTTACAATCTATGAGTGCATACATTTCCGTCTAGTACAGAAAAAAAGGCTGATGTCAAGTGCTTAACAGAACAGGTTTTATTTCATCGTGTTGGCAGGCCGTGAAAATGGACAGGATCGGGTCGTGTAGGTCAGGCTGAGCAGGCTGGAGATCTGCCGTAATCGGGTCAAGCAGGACAGGTTGAGCTCATTGGAGCGCTGGCATAGTCTGGTCAAGCAGGACAGGCTGAGCAAGTTGATTGGGCTGGAACTCTGGCGTAGTCAGGTCAGGCAGGCAGGCTGGGTCAGAAGTGGTGATCGGTCAAGGACAAATCCCAAATTACCCCTAAACAATATACTACAATTGTCCAAATATTTCCACCGGTGAGTCAAGCCATGTGCTAATGGCCGCTGCTGGCACATTTCATCTTTTAATTCGGCTGCCTCTCTGGTTATCTTTTGCCAACGTTTCCAGTTGCACAGGACTGCAAGTGTCAAAAGCCAAACCAGGCTGCCATCTTCATTTCCTGCTTTATAGCTCTGGGTTGCTCATGGGTTGATTGGCCAATCTCTTCCAGCTGTGCATCGTTTCTATAGCGCTTGCATGCCAGTAATTTTCCAGTTCACGCCCTGGTTGTCTGCTCAATGCTTTTTTGTTGATGGTTATCAGGGTTTGACTTTACGATGCGTAAAAAATCATTGTCGATAATATTCCCATTCTTCGCATGGGTTCTTCAATATGAAGAAGTAAGAGTTTGTAAAAAGAAAAAAAACATTGAAGCAAAAAAGCACCTGTCTAATTTACTCCAAATGTAAACATTGGTCCCATGTGTGATGTGGGGACAAAGTTCGTCGCAGCCAGTGACATTTCCACAGTAATTCACCGCTATACCACTAGATTGGTGTGGCTTTGTCTTTGTGTGGTTTGGGGGGACTCTTGTCGAATTCCTTTATTTTCCACCGGTCATTAGCCACGTTTACATGCTGACTTTTATTCATACCGATTCAAATCATTCCGAATGGAAATTTCACATCAGCTGTTTACATGGCACTTCATCTATTCCGATCCAGCGTTTACATGTGTCTGCCTTTATTCCGAAAGGACGTTTGACAACGCCCGTCTGACATGCGCAGATTAATCATAAAGCGTCACGTTGCAAAACATGGAGATCGATCGTCAGATCAGCTGCTGTTCTAACTTTTCGAGTGGAAACAAAACTTCAGAATGACACGCTGTTCATTTAAAAAGTTGTGTGGGTGCGCTGTGCGTGTGCTTGGCAGCCATGTTGCATGTGACGTTACCTACGTCACCAAGTGACGTCACCACGTCAGTACGGAGCATGTGCAGAAAGAACGCAACCAGACACCATTCCGCTTCCCTGTTTACATGATATAATTTTACTTCTAATCGGTTTGGGAAAAGGAATATTCCACCCCTGTGAATCGGAATGAAATTCCATTCGGTTTGGGCCTGTTCATTCCGAATGAGGTGTTTATATGGAACACATTTATTCGGTTTGAACAAATATTCCAATTGTAATTGGAATATTTGGCTCCATGTAAACGTGGCAATTGACAGCAATGGCAATGGAGATGAAACGTGTGCATTTGCAGCTGCAGCTGATTAATATTAAACAACAAATGTTGTCAATACAAATGTTGAAGCGTAGGCGACACAGAAGTCGTTTGCGAATGTTTGAAAATGGTGTTGTTGTTGTGCTGAACTGGAAACAATGTTCTGAGCGGACCAATCACAGTCTTTGGACGTGTGTAGTCAGGACTTTTTGGAGGTTCACGTCAGGCTATGGTGTAGGGTCATAATCAGGTCTGCGTTAATGGCGTAGGTCCGCCGTCACCGCTACACAGAAGCATATGGTAAATCAGCCTTCAGGGTGATGGAATACTACAATTTTTGGAGAAGGGCCAGTTTAGATCAGAGTGGGGATACAACAAGAAACATATAACATATGAGTAGAATAGAATGGAGGTGACGCCAAATAATATAATAATATAGCCTATAGGCCAACAAAACATCCAGTCTGGTGTTTGCGTCGATGTGATTGTGTTTTAGTCTGAGGCCCCATACATCATCCGCTACAGCTAACGCTAATGGATTTAGCTAACATTTGCAACATTAAAATTTAAAACTACTAACAATCAAAACATAAACATAATAAATTTATTAAATAAATAATAATGTAAATAGAGAAATAATTAAAAATAAATTTTATCGTATTGTTACTCCACTGTTGGATACATATGAGACACTCAGATTTTGCCTTTTTAACCGCTCACTGGCAAATTATTATTTCCCCCCAAAATTCACTCAGCTGCATTTTTTGCAAAACAATAGAAAACTGCCCTCTACTGGCACTCCAGAGGAATTAACATCAATATTATATATCGTTATCCAGCAATCCTCAGAACTTTAGTTTAATATACAATAATTTAGGTAACATGAGTAAGACTTAATTAACTCACCGTTAATAAATTGGTACACATAAATCCCAATATAAGTTGAAGAACAAGCACGGCAGAGCAGCAAATGTCATCTAAAGTCATCCTCTGAAGAGTCTCCAAAATCCAAATTATGGCTAATTATGTCCTCCAGGATTTGATGGCAAATTTTTTGCGGTATCTAGTTATTTTAATTAAAATTGGCAAAAAACACAGTCTATATTGACACAATGTAAAAGATGTCAGATTTCTGACCACGCTCCAAATTTCCAGTCAAAACTTCCACAAAATACAGTAGTGTCATGTAATTGAAATATTAATATACCGTTTACAGCATTTGTCTTGTTGCTTTAATGCTGGTAACCCACAATGCATTGCTAACTACAGTAATGAACTGTTTAACATAAAAACAGTATTTTAGTGTTCAAAACTGGCCGTAAATTTACAGCAATTTTATACAGTGTAGTGAGACTAGAGTCTGTGGTGAAATTATCACATCACAGGAAACAGTGAAGTGGGCAAAAGGTACACTAAAAAAAGTATTTCATTATTATTTAAAGACTTATTACGATATGTTTTGTTGTTCTTTTGTTTTGTTGTCTTGTACAAGTTTTTGAATACTGCTGTCATCGAATGTTCTTTGAACATTTTTCTTGATGCCCTTTTGGACGCTGCGGCGTTCCTAGGCATTTGCCTAGATCGCCTTATGGACGGCACGGGCCTGGCAAAACCCACACGGTATGGTCACTTCTATCCCCTGAGTTCTCTTTGTGTGGCCGCCAATAGATCTCTATCCTCGTAGAACCCCCCCCCCCCCCCCCCCCCCGCTCCAAAGACTACCGGTTTGTCCACCGAGAATGCACTATTTTCGGCGTTCGTTCTCTTCTCTCCCTTCTCTGCCTGCCCGCCAAAGCCGCAGCAGAACGACGAGCTGTAACTTGCTCGCTGGCAGGGGGGTGGCCAATCGGTGAAGACAATCAACGGCGCCGCCGTGTGTGATATGGTTGGGGTAGTTTTATGTGATTTTTCTTTTTCGAAAGGCGAGAATAAGACTTGGAAAAGCTGCTCGGTTTGGGTTAGCATGTCGGCTAGATGTCACACCTGCTGTTTTGTTTACACTCTACAAAAGCCAGGACAGGAAGAAGTTGGCAGTTTTGACCAATATGCAGAAATTTTGCCATGTCGTACTGAATAAATACATTCTTAATATTTCATTTTCCATTTAGCACAAGACTATTATTTGTCATGACCATACCATTTATTTAGCAATTGGGGAAAAATACTTAGATAAAATAATATCCGGTAAAAATATTGGAGGAGGATATTTTCCTGCTCTCTGTGGCATTTTCCTCGTTCTGAATCTTCCCCCTCAATGGGCTTAATTCTAAATCAGATGAAATTGTGACCCTGCCGACGTCAACATCCAGCTGGAGACGCTAAAGTGCTATGATATAATTTCTCGTCATCTGCGCTTTGCCAAAGTGTTGTATATAGTCAAATCGTCTCAAAATATGATTCTTATTGACATAATATTGCTATTTAAGATTTTTTTTATGCTGTCACAAGCACTTTCAGCAATAAACGCTAACTTTATTTCAGTTTTTTGCTCGTTTTTCTACCATCGAGTCTTTCAACAATTTAAAAATCTTTTAACATCTCCAGCAGTGCATTCGTCTCGGATACAGACCAGTTTTGGCTCGCTCCGCTTCTACTACATTGGTTCCTTTACTTACGAACGTCTCTACATACAGGCATTTGGTTTAAGACACTCCTCAACGGGAAAATAATTCCTCTTGTTATGGAAGAAATTTCAGGACACGAAAGGGAAAAATACTGTATGGCTGGTACTCTGTAAGATGTGCTTTAATGCTTTTGCACGCTAAGGTTAATAATGTGTGTTTAAAACTAATAGCTATAACTACTTGTCTTACTTAACAGTCTTAAGGCCTTTCAAAAGAAAGAATGTGTTGTGTAAGGTCACATCCAACTGAAGGACAGATGTCAGCATGACCCAGTGGGGCAGATTTCCTGTTTTAGGTTTCTATTGCTGACCATAAAGTTTCAACACAATGAGACAAGACAAATAACTGCCCGCACCCATTCCTCAAGATAACAGCTATTTCTCAAGAGGTGAAACTTACACATGTATGTTGAAACTCTCCCACTTTGTCAATAAAAGGCAACCCCAGGTAGGGGGCTGAGAGAGAATTACTGACTTGCGAGTAAAGAGTACCGCTCTGTCAATCCTCTCCCTGGCGGCCGCCGGTGAAAAAATATCTCCGTTCCTAGTCTGATCCTTCTCAGGTCCCTCTCTGGGTCTTTAATTAATTACAAAAGTGAGTTTAGACCCAACATACTCCCAGCTCCCAGAGTTTACTGAACACAACATACTTATAGCTGCTTTGCCATTGGCTATTGCCAACCATTCCTGGTATCCAACTGGCTAATAGGGACCTCTACTGTATGTGTGTGTATCCCAGCGTCCTCCCCATTCGCCCCTTGCATTCTGACAGCTTTACATGAGTGTAATATTTCTTATTTTTTACTCTAATCTTGTTTTTTTTTTTTTTTAAACATTATACACAGCACTGGATTTTTTATGTTATAGCGCAATAGAGCTGCAACGATTAATCGATTAACTCAAGTGATTCGATTAGAAAAAATATTCTAATTAAATTTTGCTGCTTCAAGTATTCTTTTAATTTAAGTGGAATTGTAATGGTTTCTTTCGAGTATGTTTGCATTTAGTTTTATTGATTTGGGTGGATGCACTGCCCTCGAGTGGGTGAATCCAGCTGCTCCCTGTTAAAACCAACATAAGCTCAGTTTTTGTCGGAGCTAATGTTTTTTTTTTTTTTTTAATGCATTTGTAATTTTGTTTATAGGTTTATTTAGCAGTTTTTTGTGGGAATTTGTGTTCAAATCATTTGTTAACAGCACTGCAAAAAAAAAAAAAAAAAAAAAGCATTTTATTGCATTTAAGCTGGCGGACTTTTGCTATATAAATTCTTTTGTTGTACTTAGATCCTCATTTATTTATTTATTTTTTATCCTGTTTGAGGCTCAGCTCAGGTATTTTAAATGTTTATGTTCCTTATCCGATTAGATTATTTGAACTAAAAAGTTCATCGAATAATCGACGACTAAAATAATCGTTGGCTGCAGCCCTATTGTGCAATAATCTAATTACCGGTAAGTATTTGTTAAATGTTTTGATGCATTTTTATGAATTCTAAAAGATTTATATCTGAATTTTGGGAGGCTTGGAACAGATAAGGGCATTTACATGGAAAACGCGTCTCTACTTACAGAATTTTCAGGTTACGAAACTATAATTTTGTAAGTAGCAGCACCTCTCTGTTACTTTCCAGAAATAACAGAAACTCCTATAACGACATCACAGTTAAGGAAGGTTTGATCCAAAATTTTGGAATAAAGTCTTTTCATGTGCATCGATTTGATTATCAATTGACAGAAACCACCCCTCTTGTTAGGAATAGAATCTTGATTGGAATAGGCTGGATCGGGTTCCAATATTCCAAATGGAGTTGTACATAAAGCATTTTTATTCTGATCAGGCTTTTAATCCGAATAAAGTGTCCATGTTAACATACCCTTTGAATTAGGAAGTACCATCTTGCTTGCAAGGCTAACCTGACAGCTCTAGTTTTGCCATTTCTTTGAACCAAAACTAGCATTTCATTCAACACTGGTGCATTGTTTGGAGGTGTACCACAAGGAAGTAAAATTTGTCTAAGCTTATCAGGATAAGTATCAAATTTTTTTAGTTGACATGAAGTATGAATGGAAGGCATTCAAACAAATTCTTTTCATAGTCAGCTGCTGATTAAACATTTGAGTTTAATTTCCAGTCACGCAAGCAAGCCTTTCAAATCTGCTTTACAATTGCTGTGACTTAATGATGAATGTAGAACCGTGCATAATCATATTTTATAATTGTAAAATGTTGTTAAATCTATCTGGGTAAAGTAACAGTTGAATTAGTCATTTTGTTCGGAATGGCTGTAAATTTACAGCAGATTACAATTGTAAAAGTTTTTGTTTTATATCTTTTTTGTCTGCCCTCAAAGGTCAATTAACACTTAGCATAAGCACAAATAAATGTTGGCGAATAAAACAGCATGGATTCTAAAATGATTTACATTAGCCATCAGCATCTTAATGCCAACTGAATACTTTTGTTCCAATTTGATGGCAACACTTTGCAAGTACAGTCATTCAATTCAACACAATTCAACACAATTCTCACTGTTAATGGTGACCACAACCGACCACGTAAAGTCAAAACTGCCAAGTAGTGTCACCTCCCCAAACCCGTTTTTTGTGTGTGTGTGTGTGTGTGTGTGTATGTATAATATAAAGAAGTGTTCAGTGCTGGCCAAAAGTATTGGCACCCCTGCAATTCTGTCGGATAAAGCTCAATTTCTCCCAGAAAATGATTGCAATTACAAATTTTGGGGTAGCAATATCTTCATTTATTGTGCTTGCAATGAAAAAACACACAAGAGAATGGAAATTTCATTATCATTATTATCATTTTACACAAAAATCCAAAAAATGGGCTGGACAAAAGTTTTGACAGCCTTTGAAAAAGCATGTGATGCTTCTGTAATTTGTGTAATTAACAGCACCTGTTACTTACCTCCTGTCACATAACAGGTGGTGGCAATAACTAAATAACACTTGCAGCCAGTTAAAACGGATTAAAGTTGACTTAACCTCTGTCCTTTGTCCTTGTGTGTACCACATTGAGCATGGAGAAAAGAAAGAACACCAAAGAATTGTTGGAGGACTTGAGAAGCAAAATTGTGAGGAAGCATTGGCAATTTCAAGGCTACAATTTCATTTCCAAAGACGTGACTGTTGCTGGTTCTACCGTGCGCAGTGTCATCAATAAGTGTAAAGCCCATGGCACTGTGGCTAACCTCCCTAGATGTGGAAGGAAAAAAAAAATTGACGAGAGATTTCAACGAAAGATTGTGTGGATGGTGGATAAAGAACCTCGACTAACATCCAAACAAGTTCAAGCTGTCCTGTAGTCCGAGGCTATAACAGTGTCAACCCGTAGTATCCGTCGGCGTCTGAATGAAAAGGAACTCACTGGTAGGATACCCAGGAAGACACCACTTCTGATCCAGAGACATAAAAAAAGCCAGGCTGGAGTTGGCACAAACATACCTGAGAAAGCCAAAAACGTTTTGGAAGAATGTTCTCTGGTCCGATGAGACAAAAGTAGAGCTTTTTGGGAAAAGGCATCAACATAGAGTTTACAGGAAAAAAAACGAGCCCTTCAAAGAAAAGAACGCGGTACCCACAGTCAAACATGGCGGAGGTTCCCTGATGTTTTGGGGTTGCTTTGCTGCCTCTGGCACTGGACTGCTTGACCTTGTGCATTGCATTACAAAGTCTGAAGACTACCAACAAATTTTGATGCATAATGTAGGGCCCAGTGTGAGAAAGCTGGGTTTCCCTCAGCCTAATACTTGGTTGCATTACCTTTAGACAAAATAACAGCAAACAACTGCTTCCGCTACCCATTAATGAGTTTTTTACAATGCTCTGCTGGAATTTTAGACCATTCTTCTTCAGCCAACTGCTCCAGGTCGCTGAGATTTGAAGGGTGCCTTCTCCAAACTGCCATTTTCAGATCCCTCCACAGGTGTTCTATGGGATTCAGGTCTGAACTCATTGCTGGCCACTTTAGAAGACCCTTTTCATTCAGACGCCGACGGATAGTACGGGTTAACACTGTTGTACCCTCGCAATGCAGGACAGCTTGAACTTGTTTGGATGTTATCGAGGTTCTTTAGCCACCATCCGCACAATCTTTCGTTGAAAGCTCTCGTCAATTTTTCTTTTCTGTCTACATCTGGGGAGGTTAGCCACAGTGCCATGGGCTTTACACTTATTGATGACACTGGGCACAGTAATCACAGGAACATTCAGGTCTTTGGAGATGGCCTTGTAGCCTTGAGATTGCCCATGCTTCCTCACAATTTCGCTTCTGAAGTCCTCAGACAGTTTTTGGGGCTTCTTTCCTTTCTCCATGCTCAATGTGGTACATACAAGGACACAGGACATGGGTTGAGTCAACTTTATTCCATTTTAACTGGCTGCAAGTGTGATTTATTTATTGCTGTTAATTACACAAATTAGAGAAGCATCACATGATTTTTCAAAGGGTGCCAATACTATTGTCTGGCCCATTTTGGAGATTTATGTAAAATGCTAATGATTTTTTTTTTCCCATTCTCTTTGTGTTTTTTCATTGCAAGCAAAATAAATGAAGATATTCTACCAAAGCAGTTATAATTGCAATCATTTTCTGAGAGAAATTGAGCATTATATGACAGAATTGCAGGGGTGCCAATACTTATGGCCAGCAGTGTATTTATTTATTTATTTATTATTGTTTATTCATTCATTCATTCATTTTGGGGGGAGGGGGGGGTTTAAACCTTCTAAAACCACCGAAAAGCCAAAACTGCTACAAGCACAGTTATAAATTATAACACACAATAAAATACAACAGGTTTCACATACACAGTGATTAGCACATCAAACTCACAGTTCTGAGATCAAGGGTTTAATCTTGGGCTCTGGCCTTCTTGTGTGGAGTTTGCATCTTCTCCCCGTGCCCTTGTGTTTTTTTTCCAGGTACACCGGTTTCCCCCAGCATCCCAAAAACATGCATGGTAAGCTGATCAAACACTCTAAATTTGTTCCTAGCTATGACTGTGTGCACTGGAAGCAGTTTTCTTTGCATTTTTGTGGGTTTAGGAGGTTTGCTCACGTCGGGACTGTCAAAAGTAAAGTAATTCTTATCAGCAGTGTTCCGTGTTGTTCTTATTTTTTTCATCATTCCATTCTTCTAGTTTCTTTTATTATTCATCCATGACAGGTTCCTCGTGTTCTTGTTTTACAAGCACTGATCATAAGTGATGGAGGATAAGGACCAAACCCTTTTCCACTTCCACTATCATTCTTTACATTTATGAGTGTAAGATTTGTTACAAAAATTATAATGTTGTACTTTATTGTTGAACCTCATATTTTCTCTGTATTTGGTGTAGAGGCTTTTTTTTTTTTTTTTTTTTTTTTTTAACCTGTCTTGTTCAGCTGCGTGACATGGAGAATGGGAATCTGACTGTCCAATTGGTAAAGTAAAGTGAAAAAACCGCAAAGTAGCGTCCCGATACCCAAAAAAATAAAAAATAAATACATTTTGTGTGTGTGTTCAATGTATTTGTTCAGATTTAGCATTGGAAACAGATACAGATGCAAGCCCGTCGATGGGGGGAGGAGGACAACCGGGTATGTTGTCCCAGGCCTCAGGGCCATAGGGGCCCCTGAATGACCCTTAATTTATTTTACTTAACATTCACATATTTCTTTTTTTATTTAAATCATTTTCTGATTAAATATTATGTTCTAATCGATACTGTATATGGTGGAAAACACTGGTGGCTTGCAGTTCCTCTCTGAGAACCCCATTTTGGCCAACTTTCAAAATTTTCCAATATGCACGTGTTATACATCATTGGAAAGTTTAATATATTAATCTTCTGGGGGAAGAAAAAATATGAACAGGAGGGCATTTAAAAAAAAAAATTAAACAGCGAAACCCCATCCAGAGGTGAGAGCATGAAAGAGCAGATTTAAAGACACCAAGACTTTAATGAGATAGTATCGCATAGATACCTTGTTTCGATCAAAAAACTCCATGTAGCATGTATCACAGAGTGTCAAGTAAAGGACTCGGCGGGGGGGGCAACCATGACTGATCCGGACTGGGAGAAAATAAACAAATTCCCATTCGACCCATGTCCTAGGAAGCGACAATTGATTATGGAAATAAATAGGTTTAGCGTCATGGTCCCTGTCGCTATAGTGCTCTTGTGTATTTGTTCTTTTTTAATATTATTTTTCGCTAAAAGGTTTGGATTTTCTTTCCTTTTTCCCGTTTATTGATTTCACATGCGGATGTTGCTGTTAGAAATGTGGTGTGGAAAGGTGCCCCTGACGTTGTTGGTAAGTGGTGGGAATACACATTGTTTATGTTGTGGGGTTTATTTTTTCCGTCACATTTTTTCGATCTTTTGCAGTCACATTTGGGTTTTGTAATTCCTCGACACAGGTCATATAAGTTCACTGGGTTGTTTTATATTTCCACAATCACCATAGATTCATTTTTGTTCTTGGGATTTTTGTTCAAAGACTACTATTTTTTCATTAGGTTCTAAATCATAGTACTCGGTAGATTTGTGCCATTTTTAAGTCCCAGTTTTTATTCTTTAGCCTTTAGCCATATTTGTCATTTGGGGTGGAGAATATAACTTTTATTATTTTTATATATATACTTTTGATTAGGATATTTATTCATTTTTTGGTGAATGGGGCGGAATAAAGTTTTTCTTTAATTGGGGTGGAATAAAGTTTGCCTACAGGCGTCTGTGTCCATCATTTTCAACAACTGGTAAGGGGTGAAGACGTTTATTTCGAGTTTCGAGTTCATTCTGTCCAAGTTTTTCTGTATTGCAACATTCCGCTTTTGTACAGTACCACTTTTTCACTATTCTCTTGTCAATGGGGGAATGTTTTTTGCTGTGTTATGTTTGTAGATGTAGTAGTTTGTCAGTGCTGTTCTTTTTCTTCATTTAAAAGCTATTCTGAGATGTTTGACACACTGTTGCATTCCTTTTTCTTTAGGGCTGCGCACAGTTCCCTCTTACTACAGGTGGTGGTTGACCCTAACGTTACGGAAGTGAAAAGAGGGGCACTTAAATTTTAATTTACTGGACCAAAATTTAACCCAGTACGGTTCTCACTTTTCCTGATTTAAAGGTTGTTATTCAATGGACCAAATTTAGCTTAGTGTGTCTCTCATTTTCATAACTAAAGATTAATTTTATTTTTTATGGGGCCAAATTTAACTGAATGTATATCTCATTTTTCCTAGCGACAGGACTAACTTGATGGGTAGCCCGTCTAATTGATCATGAAAAATCGGTCTCAATGCACCTGTACAAACACTGTGAGCTGATGCCTATAGCCACGGGACCAAAGACAACCAAGGATTAACCCTTTGAGGCGGTATCATATTGTTTTAAAGAGTACTTAACAGGAGTCCTGAGGGGGACAAATTTCGCACATCCCTGTTTAAACTGTTCATCAATTGCTACATTTCTTCCACCACTTGATAAAGCTAAGTTCTAAGGCCACATCCATGTTTTTACGATCCCCTGTCGGGGCTCGTGAGGGGGATTAAAGGAGAAACGGTATCGTCATCGCACACACCATATAACTGTTTGCATTAGTCTAACACATATATAGTCTAACACTTACATATGGTACAGGTTTTCGTAGACACCGTCTAAGTGTTTGCATTATTCTAACACACGTAATATAATTAATCAGGAAATAGTATCATTTTCATATTTACGGTAGGACTACACTACTAATGTAAAATAAATAGAACACCATAGTTTAATGAGAGGAAATAGAAGAGATACACAATGCCGTCTTATCACAGGAGTGACGCACCAACTCTGGCAAATCTGCTCTCCCAGCAAACTCCAAGGACAAAGCGCTTTGTCCTAAAACAAGCACAACCAGCCCGGACAGCAAAGTTGATAGCGGGCGTCCCAATCCGCGCACGAACCTAAGCCGCCTCAAACCGGCCAACAAGGGGAAGATCAAAAAGCAACGCCCAGAAACGCCCTCGACAAGACCCACGTCAGCAAAGACTTCAAAAAGACTGGACACTGAGATAAGGGACAGATTTCTTCTGCTCGGAAACATGTAGCCTTGTTTTGGATCCAGAACTGTCCCTCCGTCGTCTGTTTTTGCCTTGTTTTTTACCATTGTCGACGAATAAATTGTCAACCTGTTTTCGGCGAGTGTTCTTCAAGCTTTTGAAACATGGAGTCAGTGTGCAAAGGGTTAACACAGGAACGCGCGGAGTTTAGCTTCCTCCTGGCCTGGCACTCGGGGGGGTCGAGCGGCGGAGCACATTTCCGTTCTGTTGCCGGCCTCCCCGTGCGCTTTGGGCTGGGAGGACTAAATTCCTTCACAAGACACAGCTGTGAATGGCCACAGCTGGATTTTTGGGGGATTTTATGGGTGAAACATGGTAATATAACAAGGGTCGCGAAGCAGAAATCGCAGACATCAAGGCTTGGTCGAGATTTTCTTTTTCATATATTTACTCTTTCAAACTTTTTTTTTCAATTTTTCTTTGTTTGGATCGATTATTTGTCATCTGACATATCAGGGAAAATGCGACAGTAACAACAACAACAAAAAAATTATGAATTAAATACAATTAAGCGATAGTTATGAGGTAGATATCCGTGACTTTTATACAGACACAATTTTTTTCATTTTGACGTAATTTGTTTAAAAGTTTAAAATATGCCAGTGAATAATTTTTTAAAGTCATTTTTTAAAGTGAAATATTAGACATCATTTAATGATTCTAAGCTAAAAATGACAGACATTTGGAATAATAACTATAATTAATTATCTTCGTTTTATGGGTGGGTTGAAACAAAAACAGTTGCGCGACGTCTGTAAACGGGGGTTTCCAGGGTAAAACGGGCAAATTAAAAATATTTCGGAGCCTTAATACGCCATGAATCTTCTATGGCAGCATATAGACATATTGTTCTATCAAACACAACAGTTGTTTTGGCTTAAAATATCGCCGTTTATTTTAAAGAGGAGTGGAAAAGCAGAAACTGCTTTTTCAGTCTGGTCTGTGTTTTCCGCCATATACAGTACTTATAAACTTTAACATATTAAACATTTTAAATATATTTTTTCCTTTTTTTTGCACAACAACACCCCCTCTGTCTTAGCAGACAATGGTTTTACCCCACTCTGGCGCACCCAAGTGCTACACATTTTCTTGTCTTTGCCAGTGACTGTAGCTGGAGGAGAGCAAGCCTTCAGTAAAATGAAAATAATAAACAACTACAGTACCTACTATCCACCATCTCACAGGGCAGGCTTAACAACCTAGCCATTGTTACCAAACTGCACTTTATGGTTAGTTGCAGTGCTCTCAACTCTGCACCGTAGTGTGGAGTAGACGGGTGGACGGCTCGTTTATCGTCAGTCCGTTCGGGTCTTCCTTCGGGAAGGTGGTGATGTGCATAAAAACGCAGAGACACGTGGGATGGCTTTTTGCTGGAACTTTTATTAACAATGGGGGACTCACAGCCACTCAACTCAGCGCTACCGCACAACAACTCTCAACAACTGCTATCCACCCCCTTGCGATCGCCCACCTCGTCGTCTGCGCCAAATGGGTAAAGCCGGTCATATTGTAGGGGACAGCGGCCCCTTGGGAATGCTGGTAACAACATGCTCTCCATTGAGCGCAAGCTTGCTCAAAACTGGATTTCACTAATGTTATAAATGACTTTGTTGTCAAAAAATCTTGGCGCATCACTGTTTGAGGGTTTGATAACCCAGGGGTGTGGAGGGGGCAGGCACATGATGTTTAGTTATACTGTTTTGTTGCTTAGCAGGTAGGCATAGCACTCTCAGTTGTATTCAGTTGTATTGTGTTGTAGCCTACATGGGACAAAAGATGGGAATTGTTTATATTGTGCCACATCACATTACGGTTTGTTAAATTTAACTGTCCATCTCAAATTAAATAATTTGAAAATTTACACTGTCATTGCTTGAAAAGCATCAAAGTACTGGGTACGTTGTCATGACAAGCCGGTGGAAGGGGTAGGGTGGGGGGCCCTATAACGGTCTCTTGTCCCCGGGCCCCTGCAAGTCTGGAGACAGCACTGTACATATGTCCACTCAAATCCATCAAGAATTTGAGTCCACTCAAATCCATCTCCTCACTTATACACAATGAGTTGCCACAGCAACTGTTTAACAAGTTAAACGATTATTGACGCATGCAGCGCTTTGATGCTGAGGCTTCCAGGGATCTGTGGCAAGATCAAACAGATGACGTCTATCAATCATCGTCAATCATTTTATTAAGCAACTCCAGTGCATTGCCTTTAAAAAAAGAGAGGGGAGAGGGAGGTTGAAAGAAACTTTCCAAATATGCCTAATACAACGAGAAAAGGTGACAAGTCTGAAGACAAGGAAGATTTAAAATCTTTTATGCAAAAACTTAGAGTAAAAAATTAGAGCAAATTATGGCTAAATTCTTGGTCCAAAATCGGGACCTCACTTTGAACACATCAAGGATTATTTTACACAAGTAAAGGCTGACTTTAACCTTCAATATTGAACTTTTCACTGAATGTGTAGGAAAACTTCAGTCGAAAATGAATAACAAGCATGTTTTGTTTGTGGAGACTTGAACATTGATCTGTTAAATCCTAACAAGAATTTACATATTGATGATTTTACTAGTACTATGAATACATTAGGGCTGCATCCACTGGTAACTGGGTGGGGACCGTGGCACTGAGGTGACGCCAGCGCAGCGTCACCTCTCGTTTGCGTGGCTGTCGCGTGTTTGTTGGGGCTCGCGCGCGGCTGGATGTGATTGGGCGCGCTCGGGTGGGGCCCCCGGTGCCGGGATTGGCGATGGGGCAGCGTAGGGTCGGTTGCCGACGGGCTTACACTCACAAGGGATTCACACTATTACTGGTTTCTAGATCACAGAGCTTATTTGTTTACACTCACTTCACTTCACCACAACAGAGCCTTTCTGAGAAGTCTACTGCTTTAAGATGACGGCTGTTTACTAACACCGCCGAGTCTGTCATTTCGCATGTAGTTCTATATGCATGTGATATCTACTGTAGGTGTAGATTGTAGGCTGTCGTCCACAGACAGGAAATGTTGGAGCAATCTAGCCTAGCATTGCGTTTGCTACAGCGTCACAACAAACACTCTTATTTCTCCGTGTCTCTGACTTTTCTCGCGTCATTCAACCAACGTAGTAACGCATAGTAACGCACATTGTCTCGGTGCCGAAACGGTGACAAAATCCGAACGGAGAAAAAAAAAACATATTGCACGAAAAACATAGACTTTTAATGTACGGTATACACATTTAAAAATCAGTGCTCACTTGTACAAATTACGCCAAAACCGTACAACTTGACAGGTATGAATGTGAGATTTATGTGAGTCCAAAGATCCTGTTCACCGCGAATAATGGGCAAAAGCAGTCCGACAACCGTAGGACCTTTAGACAGACGAGGAAGTGAGTAAGCTGTGGGTTTTATATTATGTCAAATACTGGGATTATGGTGCACGTTTAAACAAGGAGATGGCTTGCATTTTTGGTGTGACAATGCTACTTGTCCAACGATAAGGCGGGAATCGGTCGACGACCACTCGCTCTCGCCTACGGTTCTCAATTTTTAACCTGTCCTGTTCAGCTGCTTCACACGGAGAATGGAAATCCGATTGGTCCAAACAATTTTAATGTATTAAATGGGAGTATGACATACTTCTATTGTGATCATTCAAAGTACCTCGTTTATTCGGAGAAAGCAGCGAACAGGAAGGGGTTATGGGGGAACAGAAGAAAAGAAGGAGAGAGAGACAGAAGAAGCACAGACAAGAACAAGAAATACATTGAAAGCCTACACTAACTATGAATATGTTGGTGCTATTGTTAGCTAGTTGTATTTCCGGTCGATAACCAAGGAGGGGGGGGGGGTTAGTTTGAGAGATAAGTGATGGAGAGGGCTTGAGTGTACACAAATTAGCCATGTGTTCTAGAACCGAGTGTTTGTGTGAATCCCTTGTGAGTGTGAGTATGTTGGCATCCTATTCTATGCTGTCTCATCGCTCATCCTGACAGCCAGGTTTTCAACTTGAGTGTGTCTAATTTCACCTAGTCATGCGTAAATCCAGCAATCCTGCAGACGAGTGGAGATGAAGATGAGATGAAGGCAGATGTGGAAACAAGCCAGTGCCACCACAAAGCAATAACAGGTACATTTATGTTCAATTCGACGACAATTCTGTGTGTTGCGTAACGGCTGAGACATCATTAGCTCTGCGTTAGCTTCAACGATAAAGAAATGGAAAACAAACGCTCATCTACGACTAGTCATACATGGGCTTTTTACCCTAAATGCATAAATTCAGGCGTTACATGTTTTTTTTTATTGTTCACAGGTGGAAAACGCTGTTAGGAAAGGGAAGAAAACTTGATGTACCTCAAAACAACACTTACGCTGATGGGCATTCTACCTTGATTATGGAACGCTCAATTTATGCTCCACCTTCGTTAATATTTTTCGAATAATTTTATACTTTGTGATCTGTTGATCTGTTTTGCACATATACCAATCGTTTTAAATAAAGCAAGAAATGGAATCATGTTGTCCAAAAGTTTTTTGTGATCAATATCTGCAATAAAAAAGACAGACACGCAAATTTGTGTTTATACTGTACGTACATGCGTGAGGAGCTCATTATTATCTAAACATGAACAATACCTTGTAGTATTTCCTTGTAACAGCAACGTACGTAGTTTCTATGGAGTGTACTCACTTTTGTTGCCATGGGTTTAGATATTAATGGCTATATTTTGAGTTATTTTGAGAGGAAATGATTAAACTCTATTACCGTATTTTTCGGACTATAAGTCGCGTTTTTTTTCATATTTTGGCTGGGGGTGCGACTTATACTCAGGAGTGACTTATGTGTGGAATTATTAACACATTATGATATAATTTCACATGTTTTTTTGGTGTTTTGCAGTGACACTGATGGTTTTGTAAAGTTGTTAGCATGTTCTTATGCTATAGTTATCTGAATAACTCTTTATAGCTATGGCCACGTTCGCGTTCTGCCTTTGGCAGTGTATGTTCAATTGTATTATTGACTTTTTTATCTTGAAATGGATGCATTTAGTTTGTGGCGCGTTCACGCCCACGTGAGGGCGCACTCGCACTTGTTTACGTGAGGAAGAGTGCTCACACGCCAGAAGAAGACGGACAGCTACGTAGCTCTGAGTGAGTAAGTGAGTGAGTGGGCGAGTTAGCGAGAGAGAATAGACGGCTGCGAACCTACTTTCATTGTTTATGCTTTTAAAACATCTCTACAGAGGCAACGCCTGCGTGTATCATCTTTTCTGTTGTTTTTGTGTGTTTTCCACCCGCGATCGGACACTTAGAGCCAGTTGTGTGGTTGTTTGAACGATGTGCTAATGATAGCGAACGCATGCTAACCTGTTACTTATTACCAATAGTACCTAATTATCATTTATTTACGTTGATGCGAATCTGTTTTCTATCGAGTACCAAATTGATTCAGCAAATTATACGGATGTCCAGCATTGTCTTTTGGGAGTTCGCTGTATAGCCAGGACCGAGCCGTAATGTAGGACAGTATATTCACATTTCGTTGTTCATACACTGTACACTGTACATTTATTTAGCATGTTGTTCTCTATTGTATTTTTATATTAAATTGCCTTTCAAGATGACATGTCTGTTCTATGTGTTGGATTTTATCAAGTAAATTTCCCCCCAAAAATCGACATATACTCCGGTGCGACTTGTATATGGTTTTTTCTCTTCGTTGGGCATTTTATGGCTGGATCGACTTATACTCAGGAGCGACTTGTAGTCCGAAAAATACGGTATATAAGCTGCACACAGGCTACTTTTGATTTTGTCACAGTGTTGTCCCATGAAAAGATATACTTAAATATCAGCTGAAATGTGAGGGGTGTACTCACTTTTGTGATTCACAGTATGTCAGGGGTGTGATTTGTTGGTCCAGCTTTTTAGTGCATCATCAAATCTCGGACTCTTTCAAATGACTTTACATTTTTTTATAAACAACATTGTTACCGGCATCCCAAAGGGGCCGATGTCCCGTTTCAGTGTGTACAGGTACAGGTCCAGGCCCGTCAGTAGTTCGCTAGAGAGCATTTGGATGATCCAGACGAGGACTGGGAGAATGTGTTATGGCCTGGACGTGTACTTTCTTCAGCAGGGGGACACATCTGGCAGAGCAGGATTTGAGTCCCTGGCGGCGCATTGTGTGACTGATAGTAGCCTTTGTTACTTTGGTCCCAGCTCTTTATAGGTCATTCACTATGTCCCCTCATGTGGTTCTGGGATTTTTGCTCACCGTTCTTGTTATCATTTTGACACCACGGGGTGAGGAGGGATTGAAAGTCCGTGTTGCCCAACGACAGCCCCAAAACATCACTGCTTTAGAGGGGATGCGCATGGAGGAATGGGCCAAAATACCAGCAAAAGTGTGCGAAAAGCTTGTGCAGAATTACAGAAAACGTTTGGCCTCCGCGGTACATAACAAAGTATTGAGATGAACTTTTGGTATTGACCAAATACTTATTTTCCACCATGATTTGTAAATAAATTCTTTAAAAATCAAACAATGTGATTTTCTGTTTTTTTCCACATTCTGTCTCTCATGGTAGAGGTTTACCCATGTTGACAATTACAGGCCTCTCTAACGTTTTCAAGTGGGAGAACTTGCACAATTAGTGGTTGACTAAATACTTATTTGCCCCACTGTATCTAAGGTAGGTTTTAGTGAATTTCCATTCAAATTTCTTCATTTAGACAGCATGTTTTTAAACAGGCCAAAATGTATGTTCTTAACTTAATGCCTGCAGCATCACTAGACCACTAAACCAGGACTGGCCCAATGCACATAATTTTTCATTCAAATTTGGAGGAATATATCTGATATCCTTCAACATTAAACCTGGTCAGTTGCATTAACCTTGACCGTGTAGTTTGGCATGTTTACATCTCAAATGTTATCAAATTTAATTAAACATCCTGCACAAAATATCGCCAAATTTGTACACAATGTCATTATGTTAATAATAAAAAAAAAATCTCACAAACCCAACATACATTGTGAATTCACAACAAATAATGTTTCCTTTTGATTTGCTTATCACGCTGGATAATGAAATTAGAATCCAATTCAAACTTTCTTTTTTTTTTTTTTTTTTTTTTTTTTTTATGTCGACATTCTTATTCTATCACATCCTTGCCTCACGTACTATTTTTATGGTGGAAAATATGACGCAAATGTTTTTTTTTTTCTTCTTTTTAATGTCAACGCAGTGCACGCCACCCAGGTATGTTGTACTTCCTCATACCAAGTGAGAGTCACCCTTCCACTGAGCAAACTAGTTTCTCCTCCCATCAGATAGAGGAATAGAAGAATTGGAATAAAGCCTGTAAATTGGGGACTAATCCGTCTAAATGGCCACTTTGCCTAGATTTAGTCAGCGTCCAAAAATAGTACCGAGTGTCATAACCTTCACCAAACCCCTTAGACTGACCCACCGAACCCATGGGGTTCGAACGAACCCAGGTTAAGAACCACAGATTTAGGAGAGCCTTGAATTTCAAGTTTTCTCTCTCTTTCTTTCACTCTCTCTCTCTCTCTCTCTCAATGATAATATTTTTTTTTACAATATTTCCGCATGTCGTTATCTCCTAAAGCAAACCAAGACACGTCATGACATTGTCTACTGAGGACTGAAGACATTGAGTATGTGGACCATGTTATTTAAAGAAACTAACTAGATAACAACCACTGCCAGAAATGAATTGATTGAATAAATAGACTGGCTGCATTATAATGCAGTCAAACGGGTTTGGGTCCATGTGGTTCTTTGATTGGCCTCTTGACATCTACACAAATTTACAGCAGGTGGATTTAAATGTATTTTCCTTTCTTAAAGGTCCTTTCTTTTCTGAATAATTAATACATGAGCAGTGTGTCAACAGTCTTTTTTTCTTTTCTAAAGTAGCATCAAAATTTCATTTTGTTTTGGTTTACATTTTCTTCAAATAGCTTTGGATGCCATTTTATGAGGGTTGCGCGACAATTTAAAAGATCATTTTTCCATCTACTTTCGTTGGTCCTTTTGTGGTTTCTCACAAGTTTTTAACGATTGTTAACACACATTTCTCAGCATAATAACGTGTCTCGCAATACTGCGCACACAAAACTGAAAACAGCACTCACAAAATGCTAAAATTGACATCTGAAATCTCTACAATGTGTTCATCCATGTTTTCATTTGCTACACACAGTCATATTGCCAATGACAAACCATTCATTGAGTACACACCGGTTAAGCTTTTGCTGCGCACTACCAAGTATTTACAGCACATTGTAGTGCAAAACTGAAAGCACGATAGTCAAATGGAACACGCCATATGACTTTGGAAAATAAGATAGTTCCCCTTTTGGAAAAATGACTCAGTGTAGCCTACTTTTTCATAAAACAAGCTTTCAAGCAACACACAAATATGCAGCCAACCTTTTTTCTTGTTGTACAGTTGCATGAAAAAGTTTGGAATTTCTCACGTTTCTGCATAAAATCATCATCAGATGTGATCTGATCTTTGTCAAAACCACACACATGAAAAAACAGTGTCTGCTTTAACTAAAACCACCCAAACATTTAGATTTTCATATTTTAATCAGGATAGTATGCAAACAATGACCAGAAGGGGGAAAATTAAGTAAGTGAACCATGACTTTGCCCTTTGGCAGCAATAACTTCAACCAGATGCTTCCTGTAGCTGCAGATCCGTCTGGCGCATCGATCACGGCTAATCTTGGCCCATTCTTCTCTACAAAACTGCTGTAGTTTAGTCAGATTCCTGGGATGTCTGGCATGAAACGTTGTCTTTAGGTCATGCCACAGCATCTCAATGGGGTTCACATTTGGACTTTGACTTGGCCACTCCAGAACGTGTATTTTGTTCTTCTGAAACCATTTTGAAGTGGATTTACCTCTGTGGCTTGGATCGTTATCTTGTTGCAGCATCCAGCCTGTTGTTAGCTTTAACTGTCTGACAGACAGTCTCAGGTTTTCCTGAAAAACATCGAAACTTTTGAATTCATTCTTCCAATAATGATTGCAAGTTGTCCAGGCTCTAAGGTAGCAAAACAGCCCCAAATCATGATGCAATTCAACAATTCAACTTTGGTTTCATCAGTCCACAAAATATTTTGCCAAAACTTCTGTGGAGTGTTCAAGTGCTTTTTTGTGAACATTAAGCGAGCGACAATGTTTTTTCAGACAGCATTGGCTTCCTCCGTGGAGTCCTCCCATGAACACCATTCTTGGCCAGAGTTTTACATATAGTTGATGTGTTCACAGAGTTATTTAACCGTGCCAGTGATTTCTGGATATCTTTAGCAGACACTCTAGGGTTCCTTTTTACCTCTCTGAGTATTCTGCGCTGCACTCCTGCCGTCATCTTTGGTGGACGGCCACTCCTTGGGAGAGAAGCAACAGTGCCAAACCCTCTCAATTTGTAGACCACTTCTCTGACTGTCGATTGATGAACATTCAGACTTTTAGAATTTTTTTTCTTTTTTATCCTTTCCCAGCTTTATGCAAATCAACAATCCTTCATCACAGGTCTTCAGACAGCTCTTTTGACCGAGCCATTATGCACATCAGACAATCCTTATCATCATGACAAATCTTACCAGGTGTGTGTTTTATAGTGGGCAGGGCAGCTTTAAACCACTCATCAGTGATTGGGCACAAACCTGACTTAAATGGTTTGGTAAAAGATTGGTTTCAATTTGTCTTTAAGTCTCCTTAGGTAGAGGGTTCCCTTACTTATTTTTCCCCCTTCTTTCATTGTTTGCATGCTATCCTTATCAAAATACGAAAACCTATAAATGTTTGGGTGGTTATAGTTAAAGCAGACAGTTTTTACATCTGTGTGATTTTGACAAAGATCAGATCATGTTTGATGGAGATTTTATGCAGAAATGTGAGAAATTCCAAAAGGTTCAAATACTTTTTCATGTGACTGTACATGATTGAAACTTCATTATCATGATGAAGCATCATCAGGCCTTTGATTTCTGTCAGGCCAGAGGGCCTCGTCCACATCACAGGCGATGTTCTCACGATCTACATACCCTGGAAGAACAACCTTGTGTGGATCGAATTGAAAGCTGCATTATCTGCTAGGATCTTCCGTTTAATTTGTCTTAGGGTAATTGCATTGTTTTCACGAACCATGTCCACAATTAGGTTCTCCTGGTCTTGTGTGAAAATACGTCTTCTGCCCCTACTTTGAGGTTGTCATTCGGTCCTGCAAATTGGATCTAATTAGAGCACACTGTCTTACTCTACTTTGAAATGCAGTACACGTATTGTATTACAGTACACAGTACATACAATACACAATGTACAGTCATGTGAAAAAATTAGGACATCCAATTAAATATTCAGTTCTTTATTGAGCAATGTTGACATATCAATGCCTTGTTTTTCTTTATCTCTGTAAAAGAAAGTAATTTGATTTCAGGTGAACAACAAAAATAAACAATGTTTTAGTCATTAAACCAAATATATCAACAAAAATGCATATTCTAACTGTGGAAAAAGTTAGGACACTCTACTGCCTAATAGCCTAATTGGCCTAAATAACTTTAGTGAGACGCTTTTTGTTACCATCTACCAGTCTTTGACATCAGTCTGAAAAAAGTTTGTCCCACTCCTCAATGCAGAATACTTTCTACAGCATGGTGAGATCGAAGGGAGCTGTCTGAGGCCTTCAGAAAGAAGATTGTAGTCTCTGGTAAGGGATTTCAAAAGAATATAAAATCCGCCATTTCACCATCATGAAAATAGTCTAAGAGTGGAGGACATTCAAAACAACTGCCAACATGCCCAGATCTGGCCGTTCAATCAAGTTCACCCTGATAGCAGACTGCAAGATGCTAAAAAAAAGTCTCCAAAAACTCGATAATGTCATCACGGGACCTACAGCAGGCTCTTGCTACTGTTGATGTGAAAGTGCATGCCTCTACAATCAGAAAGAGACTATGGTCTCTAAAAAATTTGACCCATGGTTACTCAAAAAAATTGTGGCAACAAAGTGACACCCAATATAATTGAATAGATTTTAAGCGTTACAATTTTGATTAAATAGTATTGAATACGTTAACTTCATTTAAACCAAAAAAATTAAGTACACGTTGATAAAAGCAATAGCTGAAATGAGTTGGATGTAGTAATGGACAACACATGATGAGTTATATCGCCAAAAAATATTTAGTAAATCTTACTCAATTTCACAAGGAAAGCTGATGATTAAAAATGATAAAATAATTGACATTTACTAAATATCTGGGGGAAAATGATTCATATTTATTGATAATCAAGTAGAAATTGAGTTGTCGTTGTTGATTACATGGGTGAAATTGATTCACATTTGCTAAATATATGCATAAAAATGATTTAGATTAAGTAAATAAAATAAGTTATATCAACTCATATTATTATATTAATCTACTCAATAATATTGAGTGTCACTTTGTTGCCATAATTTTTATGGGTCTAATTCACCCAATAACCTGACCAAAATTAAGTAAACGGTGGCATTAAGAAACATCAACAGATTTCAATGCATAAAACAGCAGTAAACATTTATTTGTGCATGTTTCAAGCCAAGTAACAGAGCATAATTGCCACATATGACAATAATGTCATGGGAGCATTAACAACATTGAAGTCTAACAATGCTGAAAATTCAATATATTAACACTTCACTTTTAACAATTAACCCTATAACACCTAAGCCTCTTTTGGCCAAATCTGCATGCCTTTGATGTTGCCTTTATATTTCAAAGAAAAAACTGTTCACAATGGCCAAGTCGGGTCCCTTTTTTCAGGACACCTTGAACTTCATGTCCAAACTGTTGTTTTCTTCACTGACCAATTTTAATCCACATTTTGGACCCAAAAAGACAAAAAAAAGTCCCAAAATCTTTTTTCAAAATTTGTAATGTTGATGTCCCATTGACAACCAAACATGCTCGACCAACCGTTTTGAAGCTTGATAATATTTATTTAACTTGTTAGGATAAACATTCAATAGAAAAAATAAGATTGAATAGTTTTATGTTTGACAATTCAACACAAACAGCAGGTATGGTCATAGGCGTTTTTGGCCTTTACTCATACTATGGTCCAAACAGGTTATATACAGTGCAAAATAGTGAGGAAAAAAATTATATATATCATCCAACACAAAAAGGGATTGGAGGATATCTCTTTGTGAAGTTAGGTATTGTACCCATCACCTTATCAAAGGTATATATGTACATGCAATTAAGCTTCTCGAACACACATCTATATAAAAATTGAAAAGATTCATAGTGAAGAAAAAAATATATATAACATTGAAAAAAAGTATTTTAAAAAACATTGACAAGTAGTTCAGTTCAATTCAATTTTTCAGGCATGCGACCCAATAAAGTTTTTTTTTTTTTTTTGCGCACTCAATAAAGTTTGTTTTTGACCAGGTCACTGAGCTGCATCACATACAACGTCACACAGCCTACTCTTCTGCCGTTTGCGCGCTGCTGTCACTTCTACTCGCCGAGACGCCAACAAATCCGAGGAAAACAATGACAAATACAGCTCATCCTATTCCTTGAGTTAATGAAATAAGGCATTAGCTTGCGCTAAATTTAGTTTTCGATTCATTCTGCCCGTTTCAAAGTGCTTGCTCAATCCAACCGGCCGTTGCTTGCTTTGCGTGTCTCCTTTTCCTTAGTTGGCGCCTTGCTCGTCAATTTATCAAAAATGTTCACATTAGGTTCGTCATTCTTGACATTACAACGACTCTTGGGATATATAGTCTTTTGTGCTGATTTTGGTTTTGAAAAAAGGACAAGAAATGATGGAAATATGGAGATAGACACATGGTCCACGCAGCGTTTTAATGCATATTTATGAGTGCAATAAAACTATAAAACTCAAATGACATTATCTCCCGTTTTACTTGTCGATTGACTTCAAATAAAAACTGGTGTGTACATCAACTTCCGTACTTTCAAATGAGACCCACCAGGGGCACGTGGGTGACGTAATTACAGCGTTACAAAGCTTCAAAGATGATATGCGTAAACGTGTCGCATCCGACACGTTCGGTGTTAAAGGGTTAATAAGGAAGCAATAAACAACATTGAAGTGTAACAACAAAGGAAAATTCAACATATTAACATACACTTTTAACAATTAACAACGAAGCATTGAACAACAAAGAAGTTTAACAATGAAGAAAAATTCAACAAATTAACATACTCTTTTAACAATTGGCAATTATTAACAATTTCCTTTTCATTTGCAAGGGTCGCTTTTGTTAAGCCAGTGGTTTATTCTCAGGCTGTTGACTTTTGGGCAGACCTTTGTACTATACAGCCCAAGGAAAAGTTTCTGGAACACTTCAAAAGTGTACAGTCTATCACAAAAGTGAGTACACCCCTCGCATTTCTGCAGATATTTAAGTATATCTGGGACAACACTGACAAAATGGCACTTTGACACAATGAAAAATAGTGTGTGTGCAGCTTATATAATAGAGTTAATTTATTTTCCCTTCAAAATAACTAAAAATATAGCCATTAATATCTAAACCCCTGGCAACAAAAGTGAGTACAACCCTTAGAAAATATGTACACCCCTAAATGTCCAAATTGAGTACTGCTTGTCATCTGCCCTCCAAAATGTCATGTGACTCGTTACAGGAGTGCTCACTCCATGAAACATTTTAAAATATCGGAAAATTACTTTAGTGCCTCTTTACAGTTTTTCTCGATTGGTAAAGCACAATTTCTTGATCTCTGAGCACAATGGCCAGTTGCCTAAACACATTTATTAAATCAGGCTGCTAGTTGGCTTAACTATAAACACATTTCACCTCAATCTACAATTTCACACAACTCTAAACACAATTGCCATTCTCTAAACACATTCACACTTGGGCTAAACACTTTCGCACTTGCTAAAACACACTTTGCGCAATAATATGAACACATTATCATTCACTAAACACATTTTGCTCACAAAATGCAAAATGGTAGACTCAGACATCAAAAGTTGAACACAATGAAAGCACGGGTGTCATTGCTTAAACACGGTAACTCAAAATTGAAGACACATGACTCTATCCACGTTGGATTCTTGAGAATGCACAACGACTCAAAATTTATGCTCTCCTTGGGTCCTTCAAAAACCAGTGTCTGCTCACATTCTGGGAGAGCTACAGCATATCCTGATTGACCGTGAGCAGCAGAATCTGGTTCCAGCACAGCCTCCTCCTATCTACGTCATCATCTAGGATAACATCGGCTTTCACCGCACCAACCAGATTAGACAGTGGTTCAATATACACCAACAATTCCTCAATGTACAGTATGTCCGCCACCCTACAAACCTTTCCTCAACCCCATAGAGATCTTCTCATCATGGCGGTGGAAGGTGTATGACCAGGAACCATATGGTGGAGAGAACCTCCTCAGGACCATAGACCTGGCCTGTGAGGATGTGGGTCCGGCATACCAGAACTTTCTTCCCCCACTGCCTGGCGAGGGAAAACATAGCCTGCAATGTGGACGAGGTCCTGTGGCCTGGCCCTACCCGACGACGTGATGCCCAAGCCCCCGTACAGTCCCCCCCACAGACACCATAGTACCTCTTTACTGTACATACAAGAATTTGTGACATGTATCCCCATGTATGCTTTTGTTCTCTTTTGAAATATTTGTTTTGGGAAAAGTACATTTGTACAGGTTGTCATCAATGCAGTTTTTCTCGATTGCTAAAGCACAATTTCTTGATCTCTGAGCACAATGACCAGTTGCCTAAAAACATTTATTAAATCAGGCCGCTAGTTGGCTTAACTATAAACACATTTCACCTCAGTCTACAATTTCACACAAATCTAAACACAATTGCCATTCTCTAAACACATTCACACTTAGGCTAAACACTTTCGCACTTGCTAAAACACACTTTGCGCAATCATATGTACACATTCTCATTCACTGAACACATTTTTCTCACACAATGCAAAATGGTAGACTCAGACATCAAAAGTTGAACACAATGAATGCGTCATTGCTTAAACACGGTAACTCAAAATTGAAGACACATGACTCTATCCACGTTGGCTTCTTGAGAATGCACAACGACTCAAAATTGATGCTCTCCTTGGGTCCTTCAACAACCAGTGTCTCCTCACATTCTGGGAGAGGTACAGGATATCCTGATTGACCGTGAGCAGCAGAATCTGGTTCCAGCACAGCCTCCTCCTATCTATGTCATCATCTGGGATAACATCGGCTTTCACCGCACCAACCAGATTAGAGAGTGGTTCAATATACACCAACAATTCCTCAATGTATGTCTGCCACCCTACACACCTTTCCTCAACCTCATAGAGGAGTTCTTCTCATTATGGCGGTGGAAGGTGTATGACCGGGAACCATATAGTAGAGAGAACCTTCTTAGGGCCATAGACCTGGCCTGTGATGATGTGGGGGATTACTCAGGCTGGGTCCGGCATGCCAGAACTTTCTTCCCCCGCTGCCTGGCGACACAAAACATAGCCTGCAATGTGGACGAGGTCCTGTGGCCTGACCCCACCCGATGACGTGATGCGCAGGCCCCCGCACAGGCCCCCCCGCAGACACCATAGCACCTCTTTACTGTACATACAAGAATTTGTGACATGCATCCCCATGTATGCTTTTGTTCTCTTTTGAAACATTTGTTTTAGGAAAAGTGCATTTGTACAGGTTGTCATCAATAAATGGGGTTCAGTCCCCCTAAAAATAATTTGTGACTTACTATTGATTACTATACAGATGATGGGGCACTTAGAACTTCACACCCTGAACATTGTGTTTTCAATTTTTATTGAAGTGTGCGATAGATATCTAATAGTGTTTACATTTTTGCAAGCTGTGAGGACCATTTTGTTGTCAAAGTTTGGTGTTGGCCATAGGAATAACAGTTTTGTGGTGAAAGTTTGGGTTTTGTGGTTGGAAGTTTGGGTTTTGGAGTGAGAGTTTCGTTTTGCAAAGAGAATGCGAGTTTTTGTGGAGCTAGCTTAAGAAAAGTGTTTTGTGTTTAGAATTAAGAGAAAACGGAGCACATTTTCCTGAAATGTGTTCTGACATTCGAGAAAAACTGTAAATGGGGTTCAATTCCCCTAAAAATAATCTGTGACTTACTATTGATTACTATACAGATGATGGGGTGCTTAGAACATCACACCCTGAACATTGTGTTTTCAATTTTTATTGAAGTGTGCGATAGATATCCAATAGTGTTTACATTTTTGCAAGCTGTGAGGACCATTTTGTTGTCAAAGTTTAGTCTTGGCCATAGGAGCAAAGGTTTTGTGGTGAAAGTTTGGGTTTTGTGGATGAAAGTTTGGGTTTGGATTGAGAGTTTCGTTTTGCAGAGAGAATGCGAGTTTTTGTGGAGCTAGCTTGAGAAAAGTGTTTTGTGTTTAGAATTTAGAGAAAACAGAGGACAGTTTCCTGAAATGTGTTCTGACATTTGAGAAAAACTGTAAGAAGATGATATACATATAGTTTGATGGTTAGGTTAAGCAAGTCCTGTAAACATGGCATGAGGAATGTCATGTTTTTAGACAGAGCAGCAGTTGGACAATTAATGTAAAGAGACAATTTTTAGGTTGTCAATATTGATATAATTAATTACCTTTTTTTAGTTAACTGATCCTGAGTAAGTCTGGGAATTAGAGGCATTTGCCTGAAATGCAGATAGTGTCATTCATGAAATCATGGCATCCCTGGAATTTTTTCAGAACATTTTAATTCCAGACAATTTTAAACAGAATGTAGAAGGCAAAAAATGGGCTGGACACAATTGTTGGCACCCGCAACCCAATATTTGGTTACGCATCCTTTGGTAGAAATAACAGAAAGGAATAACTTCATATAACCATCAACAAGTCTTGTGCACCTCTCAGATGGAATTTTGGACCACTCTTCTTTTGCGAACTGTTCCAGGTCCCTCAGATTTGAAGGATGCCTCCTTGCAACAGCAATTTTGACATCCCTCAATATGAGTTCAATATGATGTAAATCCAGACACATCGATGTCCACCTCAGAATTCTCCAGCGCTTTGTCTCCAACCATTTCTTGGTGTTATTTGGGGTATGTTTTGGGTCATTGTCATGTTGGATCACCCATGACCTCTGATGCAGACCCAGTTTTCTGGCACTACATCTTACATTGCGGCCCAAAACATATTGATGGCCTCGAGATTTCATGATTCCTCACACACTGTCTAGGCACCCAGTGACAGAGGCAGCAAAACTACCCCAAAACATCATTGGACACCACGATGTTTGACTATAGACCCTACTCACCGACGTCACAGAATGACGTGTCGCTGTATCCGGCCGCCATATTGTCCTACTCTGTTTAGCCCTATTCTCAATGGTTTCAATTAGTCGTTCAGTTTATAGAGCAATTCATGGAAGCCCCAGTGCTTTCAGACGCTGTAAACTCATTGGATGCGTTGCATAAAAGGCGTTATGTGGAAAAGCTTCAGTCTATCCATTCGCCAGATCCATATTTGATGCCTAAATCGATATTTTTCGACCCGCTGTTTTCGCCCTCTCTGCCTGACATCTGCTACCCTGACATCTACAACTATCTTGTCCACACAAAATCAGCCTATTCTCACAAAAGTTTGAAAAACTTTAAGAGCAGCACTCTAAGCAACATTACCCTGTGTGATTTCTAAAATGGCGACAATCCAAAAAAAAAAAAAAAAAAAGTTGACTGCGATGGCCGACGCTTCAAGGATAGGTGGATATTGGACTATTTCTTCAATAAAACACGCAACAACTGTGTCTGCCTCATTTGCAAAGAGACAGTCGTTTTTATCAAAGAGTTCGATGTGACGCGATAATATGACCGAACAAGACACGCTGACATGTATGACAACATTACAGGGAAGATACGCAGCGAGAAATTATAGCAACTAGAAGCTAGTTTAATTTCACAGCAGCAGTATTTCGCAAGAGCCTGAGTGTCGAAAGAGAACGCCACAAAGGCGAGATTGTTGAAATTATGAATTAATGAAAAAAAATAATAAAGTAAATGTGACACACAGAAGGGCTTGCTAAAATTTGTTTAAATATATGGTTCTATGTAAATCAGCCAAGGTAGCCCCCCGCATTTTTACCACACCAAATCTGGCCCCCTTTGCAAAAGATTTGGACACACCTGTTTAACTGATAATCCGTAGACGAGGCCAGCTTCTTTCACTTGGTACCAGCTAAATATTATTCAAAATGTAATGATGGTGGAAGAAATAGGCATCTTGAATTTGAAACTGTATGTTGTCGGCGATTAACCTCGCAATGATCTTAATTGTGGTTGTCAGCCCTAAAACCCTCTAAATATATATTAAATGCATCTTACCAGATATAAAATGACTACTACATAATCCGTGGTAATTGTTTGGAGCCCAGTTTTCTCGTCGAATTGCAGCAGTCCATCTCGCTCTCCTCTCCGGGTCTCTCGGAATATAGTAAAACTTCAAGTCTCTCCGTCTATCTTCTCTATTGCTGCAACCAACTGCCACACATGCCTTCACCATTATGATTATTAATGTTAACGAGAAGAAAAACACGCCATAATGGGAGGAATTTACGTAGTGGTAATGCGTATACACGACAAGTAGACGGACAACATGGCGTGGAGGCGTGGTTGTGACGTCATGTGAGTAGGGTCTATAGGCACTGTGTTCTGTAGGCCTAACTATTTTTTCTGGCACTGGGTGTCTTGACAGTGTGCAAGGAGTCATGAAATATGGAGGCTAGCAAAATGTTTTTGGAAGGAATGTAGGGTATAGTGTCAGAAAACTGGGTCTGCATCAGAGGTCATGGGTGTTCCAACAGGACAATGACCCAAAACATACCTCAAATATCACCAAAAATGGTTGGAGACCAGTGCCAGAAAAAAGAATGAGGCCTCCATAGAAAAGAACACAGTGCCTAAAGTTAAACATGGTGATGGTCCAATTATATTTTGGGGTTGTTTTGCTGTCTCTGGCACTGGGTGCCTTGACAGTGTGCGAGGAGTCACGAAATATGGAGACTATCAAAATGTTTTTGGCAGGAATGTAGGATGTAGTGTCAGAAAACTGGGTCTGCGTCAGAGGTCATGGGTGTTCCGACAGGACAATGACCCAAAACATACCTCAAATAGCACCAAAAAATGGTTGGAGACCAGTGCCCACTACCAGAAAAAAAATTAGGTCTACAAAGCACACAGTGCCTAAAGTCAAACATGGTGGAGGTCCAATGATGTTTTGGGGTTGTTTTGCTGCCTCTGGAACTGGGTGCCTTGACAGTGTGCGAGGAGTCACGAAATATGGAGACTATCAAGATGTTTTGCGCAGGAATGTAGGGTGTGGTGTCAGAAAACTGGGTCTGCGTCAGAGGTTATGGGTGATCAAAAGGGACAATGACCCAAAATATGCCTTAAATAGCACCAAGAAATGGTTGGAGACCAGTGCCCAGTGCCAGAAAAAAAGAATGAGGCCTGCAAAGAAAAGAACACAGTGCCTAAAGTCAAACATGGGGGAGGTGCAATGATGATTTGGAGTTGTTTTGCTACCTCTGGCACTGGGTGCCTTGACAGTGTGCAAGGAGTACGGATGGGAATCGAAATTCGATTCCAATTCCGAACCGGTTCCTTGACATCACAATGAAAAAGCCTTAACACTCCCTTCCAAAAGACACATATTGCGTCATCACGTGACGTAATGTGTCTTGTTGTCCAGAGGCATCAAACTAGCATGGCGCCAAGAACCACTTGCTCCAAAGTTTGGCTACACTTCACCAAGAAAGAGGGTGAAAAAGAAAGGATACGATGGTTTAGCACGAGCATTGCAGCCGTACACATTACAATGACAGCACGTAGGTTCAAACGCTCGAAAGTGTGTCTTCACTTCACGAGGAAAAATTACAACAAAGCGGCTTGCAGTCATTCCAAGGTGGAGATAACTGTGTCGGGAAGGAATTAGACTGTACTGTCCTCACCGAGACGCTAAGACTCAGTCCTGGCTATACAGCGACCTTAACTTCTAAATGACGATGCAGAAGACGTTGGTATAATATGCTGACTTTATTCAGCCGTCGTTATCCCATAGCAAAGCAAAATTGAAGTTGAGATATTGTTCATGTCTCATTTACATCTCTGAGAAATGAATCAGCAATAATCGAGACCAAAGTGGTTTTCTCAAATTTGTCTCATGAGAAGTAAGTCCCATAGTGAGTATTACATGAGAACGTCTTGAGAATAGTTCTACTGGCACGATTTTTCATTGAAGTCTCACAGGTGTCTCCTTTCAAAATCTCACCAAGAGACAACTATGAGTACTTGTGTCGATCTCAAATGCATCTCAATTTTATCTCCTTACTTGGAGTCACAATCTCAGTAATGTCTCAGAAAAAGATATGGATGAGTGAAGTACAGGTATTTTATTTCTTCAACTTAGCTCAACGCTACCTCTTTTACTGATCTCGCAGAGCAACCTTAGATTGTGCCAGTCACAAAAATTTCTCAATTTGATCTCCTTCCAGTCTGCAATTGCTCATTTTGGGTTTTCAAGATTCTTTCATTGTAAGAAAGGGTAGTGTCTGCTCTGACATGTTCAATCACATCTTAATTCATCTCATGCCAAAATCTGTGAAAATATTATAATTGGTCAAATAATTAAATAACATCTGGTTCATCTTGTTCAATGTAAAAATTAAAGATGTGACTGAAAATTCGGCGCCGAAAACTATCGGCCGCTACAAATGCATTATCGGTTTTTGGTTTCGAAGACGGAAAGTTTACCACAAAATTTAGTTATTTATCTAAAGCTTTGTCATGTCTTCCACAACAATATTGAGGCGAGCAACGTGGGGAAGACTAACAGGAATTGCTCTTTTTCTTAACACCCAACATTGTAAACAACACAGAGACGGTATAGGATTTGCAGCCGCTAGACACAGTCATGGTTACCCACTTCCCATCATGCATTTGGGCTGAACAGTTTTGTCACTACATTATCTTTTACTGAAAGCTCAACAAATACACTACATGGCAATATTCAGTCACAATATACAAACTCACATTTATCCTTCAACAATCTATTCGTGGATCCCTTTCACAGAAAGAATGTTAATAATGTTAATGCCATCATGGAATGGAATCCAGTACATTGGCATCAATAGTAGCGACATTCATGATAGTGAATGGCATGGACGTACATAGCTGTCAGTGGTATTGACTTACTTAGGCGCCACTTCAATGTCAATGGGCTGTAATGGTAAGTGGTCAAAAATCACAACCACCTATGTTTTCCTGTCATTGAAAATGAAGGGAAAATGTTTGCCATTAAAAATGAATGGAATTCCGGTCATTTTGATATTTAAACTGTGTCGGTCGGTCAAACGGTTTGGAGTCTCCAGTGTGCCGAAAAAATGTGGATAGTAAGATTAGGAAAGAAATAAATAAAAATAAAGCTGAGGAATTTTACTAGCTGGGCCTGCGCCTTGCAAAGCCCCATCTAATAATAATAATTAAAAAAAAAACTTTTCACAAACAAAATAATAATTAAATGGTGACGGTTAGGGATGGGAATCGAAATCCGATTCCAATTCCGAACCAGTTCCTTGTGTTTCGAGGCCTCGACATCACAATGAAAAAGCCTTAACGATCCCTTTAACGAGTCCTAAAGACGCATATTGCGTCATGACTGTCTTGTTGTCCAGACGCATCAAACGAGCATGGCGCCAAGAACCACCCGCTCCAAAGTTTGGCTACAAGGTTACGATGGTTTAGCACGAGCATTGCAGCCGTAATCATAATGTAATAGCCCCGAATGAGGGAACAGAAGGAGAGGAATGAATGATGGATACCTTCACTTTATTGTGGCAACAATAGAAAAAAACACAAATAACTGCGAACTGCTGCAACATGCGTCCAACACTCTCGCTCACGCCGTCCTACCACTCCCCCACTTCCCGCTACGTCACCACTCGGCAGTCCCATGGCCCCTTCGCGGCCCGCAGAAAGTTACAGACATTACACTGCCCCCCCCTTACAAAGCCCCTCGCCCCGAGGGGTCAACAACAAAATCCTCAAACCGCAGCGGTCTTCTTATTTGCCGCTGTGGCCGGCCTTGCACAGCAACTTGTCCATCGCCGAGTGGCACTACCGGTGGAACAGGAACAACAGGGGTGTCCACAGAACTTGGAACCTCAACACGTTCCTGAGCCGCTGGAGCATTAAGTCCCATCTCGAAATGAGGGATACCGTTGCCCCTGTATGGTGCTAAACGGTCGCGATGCAGGACGACTCTCCTGCCTCTAGGAGGAACCGCGACCCTGTAAACGACCTCCCCAACCCGTTCTAGCACCCTACAAGGTCCATCCCAGTGACTGTCCAATTTTGGGCAACGTCCTTTCTTCCTCTTAGGCGCATAAATCCAGACCAGTTCTCCAGATTGGAAATCACGTCCCTTGCCCCGCACATCATAGTTCCTTTTTTGTCTCATACCAGCCTTCTCCAGCTGGTCTCGTGCAAACTCGTGCGCCGCCTCCAACCGGTCTTGAAGCTTTCAGGCGTACTCCAGTCCCGGGGGGTCCCCCAGGCTGTCGGGTGGTCTGCCAAACGCCAACTCTGCAGGGGTCCGGATCTCCCGGCCTAGCATCAGCAGTGCAGGGGTGCAGTTCGTGGAATTCTGCACCGCTGATCGGTAGGCCATCAAAACCAGCGGAATATGACGATCCCAGTCACGCTGGTGGTTGGCGGTGAGGATGGCAAGCTGCTGCTGCATGGTGCGGTTGAATCTTTCAACTAATCCATCGCTCTGAGGATGCAAAGGTGTGGTCCGTGTCTTTTGCATGTTCAGTCGTTCGCACAAGGAAGCAAAAACCTTGGACTCAAAATTTCTGCCCTGGTCACTGTGCAAAGTGTCTGCAGCCCCAAACCGACTGAACATTCCCTCCAGCAGAGCATCTGCCACCGTCTCCGCCTCCTGATCTGGCAACGCATAAGCCTCCGGCCATTTTGTAAAGTAGTCCATGGCACACAGCACATACTTATTTCCTCTCTCAGTCACAGGAAAGGGCCCCATAACATCCACAGCCACTCGCTCCATAGGCGCCCCCACCCCTTGCTGCTGAAGAGGCGCATGTGACTGATTCAAGGGTCCTTTGAACGCCGCACATTCATCACAACGCCGACAGAAGTCCTCCACGTCCCGTCGATGCTGCCCCCAGTAGAATCCTTGACGCAATCGCCGCAGAGTCTTGGTGTTTCCAAAGTGTCCGGAACCAGTGCCCCCATGACATGCACCCAGCACTGCATCTCTGAGGGATCTGGGCACTACGACCTGCCACCTTTCCTCTCCAGTAGCTGGCTCTTTCCAAGCACGCTGTAGCACACCGTCCATCACGCGTAACACAGCAAACTTGCTCCAAAGTCCCTTCGTGCCTGCAGACAGACCCACCACACACTCCCACGGAGGCCGACCACCGCGCAGGACCCACTCACGCACCGGTTTGAGTTCCCCGTCCTCTTCCTGCTTGGCCGCCCACTCAGCAACATCCACAGACTCTAATGTGCAGCATGACGGCCCCTCAGCCCCGCCGCCATCTCGTAAGTCCATCTCACGCGCGTCCCGCCTGTCGCAGTAACTGCAGCCGTCCACAGCACATGGCCTCCTGGAGAGCGCATCAGCGTTGCCATGTTTTACCCCGGCCCGATGAACCACGCTGAAATTAAATGACTGGAGCTCCTCCAGCCAACGCGCCACCTGTCCTTCAGGTTCTCGGAAGGACATCAGCCACTGTAGTGCAGCGTGGTCTGTCCTGATGGTGAAAGGCACGCCACACAGGTAGTACCGGAAGTGTTTAACGGCCAAGACGACCGCCAATAGCTCACGCCTCGTCACACAATAGCGCCTCTCACTCTTGTTGAATATGCGGCTGAAATAAGCCACCACTCTTTCACCGTCAGGACCAGCCTGTGACAGGACGGCTCCCATGCCCACATTGCTCGCGTCTGTGTCCAGCATGAATGGCAGGGCAGGATCTGGCAACGTGAGGACAGGGGCATTGGTGAGCGCCCTCTTGAGGTTGGAAAACGCCGCCTGACAGTCTTTTGTCCAAACGAACTGTTGATTGTTCTGGAGGAGGCGAAACAAGGGCGCCCCAATGCATGAAAACCCCCTCACGAACCTCCGGTAATAAGATGACAGTCCCAAAAAACTTTTGAGCTGCGTCTGGTCTTTTGGAACTGGCCAGTCTCTTATTGCGCAAATTTTCTCCTCCAGTGTGCTGATGCCCCTGTAATCCACCTTATGCCCCAGGAATTCTACCTCACGCCGCAGGAAGTGGCATTTCTCCGGGTGGAGTTTCAGTCCAGCCGCCGCAATTCGTCCCAACACCAGTCTCAGGGAATCCAACGCGGCCTGGAAAGACTTGCCATGGACGAGGACATCATCCAGGTAGACCAAGCACTCCTGCCTGGGGATGTCCACCAGCACGGAGTCCATCAAGCGCTCGAACGTCCCTGGCGCGTTACACAGGCCAAAACTCATGACCTTGAACTGCCAGTGTCCTCTGGTGGTGCAGAACGCAGTCTTTGGTCTTGACTCAGGCGTGAGGGGAACTTGCCAGTATCCACTGCGCAGGTCAAGCGATGAGAACCACGCAGAGCCCAACACTAGGTCTAGCGTCTCATCAACCCGCGGAAGGGGGTAACAGTCCTTCCGCGTCACCTTATTCAGGGGCCTGTAGTCCACACAGAACCGTGGCCTGGACCCTGTTTTTCTAGGGACCATGACCACGCCAGACGCCCAGGGACTGTCAGAGGGCTCTATGATCCCTGCCTCCAGCATGGCACGGACCTCCTTGTCCGCCGCTTCCTGCAGGGCCATGGGTAGACGCCGTGGCCGCACCTTGACCGGTGCCGCATCTCCGGTATCAATGTGATGCTCCACTAGGTGCGTCAGGCCCACCTCGTTCTCACCGAGGGCAAAAATGTCCTTAAAGTCCCACAGTACTTGCCATAACTGCCCCGGTTGCTCACCATCCAGGCCGGTGCAGTTGGCCTCCCAGATAGAGCGGATCGCCTCCCTCCGTTCCTCCTGCTGCTGTGGTGGTGAAATTTCCACTGCCCCCGCAGGGTTGAGCTCTTCAGGGCGAGCGGACTCTGCCCCTATCACAAACGACTGAGCCATTGCTGTGTTGATGGATACTACAGCAGTGGCCCGTTGTGAAGGAGCAATCAGCTTTACATGCTGACCACTAGGCAGGATGAGCGCCCCTGCCCCAAGGTCTACCACACATTTAGTAGTCTTTAAGAAGTCCCGCCCTATGATGCAGGTGTCACTCACATCAGCCACCCAAGCTTGAAAAGTCACTGACAGATTCCCGAGAGCAAACACAAATGTCCCCTTCCCTTTCATCTGAGCCGTTTCGCCGGTCACAGTTCTCAGCTTCTTGATGGTGGTTTCCAGCACAGTTCCTATTGGGACAACATCTGGCCTCACAATTGTGGCAGACGACCCAGAGTCCACCAGGGCACTGCAGGAAACGTTCCCGATCAGCACTGGAACATGGCAGGGGTCACCAACCTCTGTCCAACCCACCGTGGCAACAGCTCCATCATGCTCTCGAGCACTTCCATCCACGGTGTCCACCACGGGGGGCTGCTGGTCCCGGGAAATGGCAGAGGGGGCCCGCGTTGTCCGGGTTACGCGGACCCCTTCCCGTTTCCCTGCTGGTCCATCCTCTTTGGGCACCGTCTCATCAGATGCCCGGGTTGTCCACAGCCCCAGCAGATGGCAGGGCGTCGGTTGGTCTCGTCCACACGCTGATCAATGTGGGTTTTCAAAGCACACACCATCTCCTCCAGCCATGGTGGTCTTTGCTCCCCTCCCCCTGACAGTGCCGTGACTGAGACTTGATGGACTGATGACTGTGGCGACCCCTTGGCTGCAATCTCCCTTTCCATCGCGAGTGCAAGCGCCACGCCCAAGTCCGCGGGGTGTTCGAGTTGCACATGAATGCGAAGTTCATCTGGCCTGAGAGCCTGGACAAATTGATCGCGTATCAGTTCATCTTGGACCTTATCTGGCATCCCAGCATACGCCCGTCGGCCCAGGCTCTCGATCTCGTGGGCAAGGCAACGCAGCGGCTCATTTGACTGCCGCACACGATGTTTAAACTCACAGCGGATAGAGTCTCTCACATTAAAGTTTCCAAAACGCCTTTGCAGAGCGCCAACTAGCGTTTTGTAGTTGAGTCTCTCTCCTTGGCTCAGTAGCAATAGGCAAGATGCAGCATCATCAGTTAGTGATAAGGCCAAATGCAAAGCCCTAACACTCTCCGACCAGCCCATTGTATCAGCCAGCAGTTCAAACTGTGCTTTAAATGCCTCCCAGCTTCCTTTGCCGTTGAACTTCAGCGACTTCGCGGCCGCCCACGTCAGCTCATGGGCGCCGCCATGTTTGTTGACATCCGCGGAGCCAGACCCCGCCTCCTCATGACGCCGCTCCGTCATGGCGCGCCCGCTCTCTTTTTGGCGCGAAACGTTGCAGCCATAGCGAACGCGCTCGTCACCGTCCATCGCCGGCATGTCAATCAAACAGTCCTTTGCTTCACTTTTCACCTTCGCACGAGCGCCGGAGCCGCCAAACATTTTGCCGAACGTCCTCTCCCTTCCACACGAGCACGCGGCGTTGCGTCGTAAGCCCGAGCTTCTGACACCAATGTAATAGCCCCGAATGAGGGAACAGAAGGAGAGGAATGAATGATGGATACCTTCACTTTATTGTGGCAACAATAGAAAAAAAACACAAATAACTGCGAACTGCTGCAACATGCGTCCAACACTCTCGCTCACGCCGTCCTACCACTCCCCCACTTCCCGCTACGTCACCACTCGGCAGTCCCATGGCCCCTTCGCGGCCCGCAGAAAGTTACAGACATTACAATAACAATGACAGCACGTAGGTTCAAACGCTCGAAAGTGTGTCTTCACTTCACGAGGAAAAATTACAATAAAACAACTTGCAGTCATTGCAAGGTGGAGATAACGGCATCGGGAGGGAAGGTGGAGATAACTGCATCGGGAGGGAATAGACTGCACTTTCCTCACCGAGACAGCTATACAGCTAGCTAAACTCCGAAATGACGATACAGAAGACATTGGTATAATTTGCTGACTTTAATCAACCATTACATGAAGAGTGAAACTAAAAATAGAAATGAAACAAATCAATTTCGTCCCCAATAACAAACAGGTTTGCATCAACGTAAATCAGCGATGATTAGCTGCTAATTCAGTAATAAGAAAACGGTTAGCATGTGTTCGTTAGCATTAGCACATCGTTCAAACCACGACACAACTGGATTTAAGTGTCCGATCGCGAGTGGAAACACACAACAACAACACAAAAGATGACACATACAGGCGTTGCCTCTGTAAATATTTTACAAACATTAAATTGTATTAAAATACTAAGGGGCTGTGAGATATCAATAGAACCGTTATGTGGCAAGATAACAAATATTAATAAAGTTAACAAAAAAATTAATCGCATTCATGAGCAATTATCGAAAATAGATCGGAAATTACGAACATTTCCGAAAGTATTCCGGAAACAGCCGAATGGGGCGGAGACGTCATCACAAGGAAACGAAAGGTCGAGGCAGGTGCAATCGTTGTTTATTGACAAGAGGGTTGCGTTCGTGTTTTATCAAAAAATCGCTAAAATGGTTCAAATCTGTCATGCTATGTGGTCTACAAAAATAGCCATTTGTTGCAATGTAGTACCCATGAGTTCCCGAACGTGAGAAAAAGAGCTGGACTACGCAGACAATGAGTAAAGTTCGTCCATGCTATGAGGGCTAATTTTGCAGACCCAGCCTCCCGGCACGATTTTGTGTAGTGCGCATTTTACACCTGAAAGCTATTCGAACTATGGACAAATTAAATCAGGTTTTGCTCAGAAATTGCTGATGAAAGCAGCCACCATACACGTGCAGCCACCTAAATGTCCCGTGATATCAAGAAAGAGGACGACTGGCTCTGATGAGACCACCCCAGGCTAACCAAAGGAGTGGAGCAGCCAAGCTCGAAATGGCCGGAGTGAATACTCTTTTATAATAAAAACATATCACGCATTGGATATAGGACTGGACACATGTATAAATTATCGCTCGTAATATATATAGAACAAATCCTCGAATCCCATTCATATTTGTGTCTGTTGGCAGAGCGAAAACCGATGGTACCACTATAAATGATAATTATTCTATACATTACATTATTTTGCGGTCACGGTGTATCAGCTTCACAAAAAGAAATGCAAAACAAACCATTCGGTGTTTCTGTTGCCGGCGGTGTTTCATCAGTGTGATTGCTCCCCTCAATGATCCTTTCATTAGGCTGCATTGGCTTTCGTTTGGGCTCAAATTGTTAACCTAAAACACCAAAGAAAGGTTCATAACTCTCCTCGTCACCATTAGAAGAATGTTCGTTACATCGGATTCGTCGCTGCAACTAGAAACAAAATTGTCTGCCATCATCGCCGCCATTCAGTACTAAGCACTGAGCCGGTTGTTTCCTCGTAGTGACGTCACACACACAATATGTTAGATTTCCGGGATCTCGTGGGCGGGTGCTTTTAGCTTGACAATCGATCCAAATTTCTATCATTGTCTTGGTGTTGCAATGTGTGTAATTACACAAAGTGGCATGATATGAATCCAAAAGGCATGCGTTTATGGATAAGTGATGGAATATTAGCATTTCCCCAGGTGTTGTCATACCCTTTAACAAAGAACGTAGGGTCGTAGCAGTGCTTCCCTCTCTCACTAACTCGCTCACTCGGTTGGATGCGGTATTTCTTCCTCTTCGCGTGTAAGCGCGCTCTTCTTCACATGAGCGCGTTCTTCTTCGTGTGAGGAAGCGCAAGGGCGCCCCCACTTGAGCGTGAAAGCACCATAAAAACTAAAAGGCATGCATTTCAATTTACTAGTAAATAATACGCTTTAACAGGGGTCCCGCAACTACGGCCCGCCCCGACATTTGGTCCGGCCCCCTGAACAATACCAGAGAGCATTTTGATTGATTGATTTTTTTCTCAATAGTGTTATTTATTTTCTGGCCTTTTTCTGTGAAGAACTCAGAGAGGGTTATTTGGTTATAATCTATGTGATTAATAGTGTTATTATTATTAGTTATTATTATATTATATTATTATTTTCATTTTATTTACTTTTGTTCCATGAAGTATCCAGAAAGGGTTATTTGATTGTGGCTTTCTGAAAAACAATAATTTTTTACATTTAGGCACTCCTCCAATCGTCACACTTTTTCTGTTACAAACTGACCCCGGCCCCTCATCAGAGAAGGGAAAAGTTGTGTGGCCCTCGCTGGAAAAAGTTTGGGGACCCCTGCAAGTTTAACACATATTGCCAATGGCAGACCAACAACCTATATGCCAATATATACCAATATTTTTTATTTCTATTAGAAAAATGTTTCAGTAAAATGTTACACATTCTTGTGCATTTGCCACTTATTGCCACAGTTAATATTGAGGCTTTGGGCCTCTTTTGACCTCGTTGTGAGTTTGTAAGGTTGTGACTTCTGATTAAACAAACTCGATGCCAATCAAAACGTTCGTTCTTCTTTTTCCCCAAATTAGAATCGATAAGAGAATCGATAAAGAATCGAATCGTTAAGCAATATCGATAATGGAATCGGAATCGTAAAAATCCTATCAATTCCCATCCCTAGTGACGGTACCAATGAGGTGTCTCTTACTTTTTCAGGGAGTTGGCAATCCAACTTTTAAATCTCGCGAGAAATCACGAGACTATTGCAATTAGTTGGAAAGACATTAACATTATGTTGCATCAACAATATCTAATTAAGCGCCTCATTCACTGTTCATGTTTATGTAGAGACTGCATGATTCAATCATGCTCACCTTGGAAACATGATGGTCTCTTGCTGAAAATGCCCACTGTCTTTTAGTAAACTTTACACCTTGCCTGATTCATTTTTTTGAGTGTATAGGAACTATGTTGTCTGGGGTTGTAAGCCCCTGGTAGGGTCACCCATGGCAAACAGGTCCTAGGTGAGGGGCCAGATAACGTATGGCTCAAAAAGACCCCTTATGATGATTAATGTAAATGGATTCGAGTTTCCCTTGCCTGGACGCGGGTTACCGGGACCCCCTTCTGGAGCCAGGCCTGGAGGTGGGGCTCGAAGGCAAGCGTCTGGTGGCCGGCCTGTCCTCATGGGGCCCGGCCGGGCACAGCCCGAAAAGGCAACATGGGTTCCCCTTCCAATGGGCTCACCACCTGTGGGAGGGGTCAAAGGAGTCGGGTGCGCAGAGAGTTGGGCGGCAGCCAAAGGCGGGGGGCCTTGGCGGTCCGACCCCCAGCTGCAGAAGCTAACTCTTGGCCAGAGTGAGTACTCTTTTGTAATAAAAAACATATCACGCATTGGATATAGGACTGGACACATGTATAAATTATCGCTCGTAAAAAATATAGACCAAATCCTCTAATCCCATTCATATTTGTGTCTGTTGGCAGAGCGAAAACCTATGATAGCACAATAAATGATAATTATTCTATACATTACTTTATTTTGCGGTCACTGTGTATCAGCTTCACAAAAAGAAATGCAAAACAAACCATTTGGTGTTTCCCACACGATATGTTGCCGGCCGGTGTTTCATCCGTGTGATTGCTCCCCTCAATGATCCTTTCATTAGGCTGCATTGGCTTTCGTTTTGGGCTCAAATTGATAACCCAAAACACCAAAGAAAGGTTCATAACCCTCCTCATCACCATTAGAGGAATGTTCGTTACGTCGGATTCGTCGCTGCAACTAGAAACAAAATTGTCCGCCATCATCGCCGCCATTCAGTAATAAACACTGAGCCGGTTGTTTCCTTGTAGTGACGTCACGCACACAATACGCTAGATTTCCGGGATCTCGGGGGATAGGAATCCAAAAGGCATGCGTTTATGGATAAATGATGGAATATTAGCATTTCCCCAGGTGTTTTAATACCCTTTAACACATATTGCCAAAGGCAGAACAACACCTATATGCCAATATGTACCTTTTTTTTTTTTTTTTAATTTCTATTAGAAAAATGTTTCACTAAATTGTTACACATTCTTGTGTACTTGCCAATTATTTCCACAGTTAACATTGAGACCTTGGGCCTCTTTTGACCTCGTTCTGAGTTTGTAAGGTTGTGACTTCTGATTACTTGATGCCAATCAAAACGTTTGTTCTTATTTTTCCCCAAATTAGAATCGATAAAGAATCGAATCGTTAAGCAATATCGATAATGGAATCATAAAAATTGTTCCCATCCCTAGCAAGGAGTCACAAAATATGGAGACTATCAAAATGTTTTGGGCCGGAATGTAGGTTGTAGTATCAGAAAAATGGATCTTCATCAGATGTCATAGGTGTTCCAACAGGACAATGACCCAAAACATATCTCAAATAGCACCAAAAAATGGTTGGAGACCAGTGTCCAGTCCAGTGGTTGGAGACAAAGCGCTGGAGGATTCTGAGGTGGCCATCAATGTGTCTGGATCTACATCATATTGAACACTATGGAGAGATCTCAAAATTGCTGTTGTAAGAAGGCAACCTACAAATCTGAGAGACCTGAAACAATTCGCAAAAGACGATTGGTCCAAAATGACATCTGAGAGGTGCACAAAACTTGTTGATAGTTATAGGAAGTGATTGCTCTCTGTTATTTCTTCTAAAAGATGTGCAACCAAATATTGAGTTGAGGATGCCAACCGTTTTGTTCATTCTGTTTAAAATTGTGTACATTTTGGCTTTTCTCTTCAGCTTTTTTGTAGTTTTCCGATGCACATCCAGGAAATAAACACATTCAACATTTGTAATTGTGTTAATTTCTGGGAGAAATGCTGTATTTTCTGGAAAAATTCCAGGGGTGCCAATAATTCCGTACATGACTGTATGTCATGACTTGCAAGAATCTTTGTTTCTGCCTTTTAGAACATGTTTCAAGAAGTGTTCTCATTTCAACCTTCTCAAGCTTGCCTGCCCCCTCAGCACGCACGCTTTTAGGGGTCGTGGAGGAAGAACGAAGAGGGCAGGAACGTGCATAATAAGGTGCTACGTCACAGGGTGACCAATGGCCTACCGCACACAGGCTATTTTTAGACCGTGACTGTGCCGTTACCACTGTTAAAAATGTTAAAATGACTTTTACTTTACATGTGAATTGTCTTGTTTTGTATTGTGTTACTGTCACTTTAAATGAAGACAGGTTGTAGTACCAGAAATGGCCTCTGATTTGCCATGTGACCACAAAGTCAGGAAGTTAAGTGTCATGTGACCAGAAAAAGTCAGGAAGTATAACAAGCATGGCAGCAGGACTTGTTATTGTCTCCTCTGTCAATCTAGTTGAATCTGCAACCATCTTATGCTTTTGATAGCATCGTCGGTACGTATTTGATTTCTAAGATGTCATTTTGCATATATAGATCATTATTTGTGGTAAATTTAGTTATTGTGGAATATTATGTTTGAATTTATTTTGTCATTGTGCCTGATGGTTGTAGCGTTCGAATTAGCCAGTTAAAGAGAATAAATACAAGTGATAATAATTAACAAAGACAATTAATAGTATAAATACATGTTTAAATAGCAGTTAAAAAGCAGGTTGGTTTATTTCATTCACAAATTCAGTGCATTTACATTGTATGGGAAAAAGATATTCATTTCATTTATTGTGTGTTTCAGTTTTACTCTTTACACGATGTCAATAAACCTGTGGACAATGGACAGCTGTCTTCAGAGTCGTGATGTCACTAAAGAGTTATCTAACTGCCAAGTAGTATCCAGCGTTCATATACCGAGGGCAGTACAGTGACGTTGCATCGTAAAGCGGAAGTAAAGCCGAAGTGGGACATTATAGACCCGCCCTCGCATAGACCCAACGTAATTAGTGCTACTTTTCTCCGGTAATCTTTCAAAAACGAACATCCCGATCACGCATTGCTTTTTTGGAACTTGTAGAAACGACTGTCGACATTAGCAGACAAATGAGGATGTTTTCTTCATACGTTTCCGGAAACCAAAAACCCATTCACGTTTCATATACAGTAAACATTATGTTGGGTTGGCATGGTCTTTCAGAGGACAAAGAGGTAAGCCATTTTTATATTTTTAACTTATTTTTTTAGCGTAACGTGCCGTAGTGCTTCTGTCTGACAATGAATGACCTGAAAAGAATTCCAATGGTATCTGACTGCCACTGTTACCCTTTTTGTTATATATATATATATATATATATTAAAAAAAACTTTAGTAAGGGGGAAGTGTAAATAAATTATAGGATTAAGATGTGTTATCAATGAAAAAATTAAAAGTGTTCGTTGGCTGTCACTGAGTAGCATTTGCGATCGCTACACAAAGCTAACTAAATTACCCCCAAGAACGGTAAGAGACGTAGGACAACCAGAGGATATATAAGAAAGACAGCGCTGATGGTAAAGGATAGCTTGTTGAAACAGGAGAATGTCTTTGACTGTCGCGTCGATAAAAAAGCTAAAGC